>NW_027189141.1:2865888-2900888 GCF_040958095.1 Procambarus clarkii
TCATATTGCACCACCACACACCTCACTATTGCACCACCACCACACACTCACTATTGCACCACCACCACACACTCACTATTGCACCACCACCACACACTCACTATTGCACCACCACCACACACTCACTATTGCACCACCACCACACACTCACTATTGCACCACCACCACACACTCACTATTGCACCACCACCACACACTCACTATTGCACCGCCACCACACACTCACTATTGCACCACCACCACACACTCACTATTGCACCACCACCACACACTCTCACTATTGCACCACCACCACACACTCACTATTGCACCACACCACCACACACTCACTATTGCACCGCCACCACACACTCACTATTGCACCACCACCACACTCTCACTATTGCACCACCACCACACACTCACTATTGCACCACCACCACACACTCTCACTATTGCACCACCACCACACACTCACTATTGCACCACCACCACACACTCACTATTGCACCACCACCACACACTCACTATTGCACCACCACCACACACTCACTATTGCACCGCCACCACACACTCACTATTGCACCACCACCACACACTCACTATTGCACCACCACCACACACTCACTATTGCACCGCCACCACACACTCACTATTGCACCACCACCACACACTCACTATTGCACCGCCACCACCACACTCACTATTGCACCACCACCACACACTCACTATTGCACCACCACCACACACTCACTATTGCACCACCACCACACACTCACTATTGCACCACCACCACACACTCACTATTGCACCACCACCACACACTCACTATTGCACCACCACCACACACTCACTATTGCACCACCACCACCACACTCACTATTGCACCACCACCACACACTCACTATTGCACCACCACCACACACTCTCACTATTGCACCACCACCACACACTCACTATTGCACCACCACCACACACTCTCACTATTGCACCACCACCACACACTCACTATTGCACCACCACCACACACTCACTATTGCACCACCACCACACACTCACTATTGCACCACCACCACACACTCACTATTGCACCACCACCACACACTCACTATTGCACCACCACCACACACTCACTATTGCACCACCACCACACACTCACTATTGCACCACCACCACACACTCACTATTGCACCACCACCACACACTCTCACTATTGCACCACCACCACACACTCACTATTGCACCACCACCACCACACTCTCACTATTGCACCACCACCACACACTCACTATTGCACCACCACCACACACTCACTATTGCACCACCACCACACACCTCACTATTGCACCGCCACCACACACTCACTATTGCACCACCACCACACACTCACTATTGCACCACCACCACACACTCTCACTATTGCACCGCCACCACACACTCACTATTGCACCACCACCACACACTCACTATTGCACCACCACCACACACTCACTATTGCACCACCACCACACACTCACTATTGCACCACCACCACCACACACTCACTATTGCACCACCACCACACACTCACTATTGCACCACCACCACACACTCACTATTGCACCACCACCACACACTCACTATTGCACCACCACCACACACTCACTATTGCACCACCACCACCACACACTCACTATTGCACCGCCACCACACACTCACTATTGCACCACCACCACACACTCACTATTGCACCCCACCACCACACACTCACTATTGCACCACCACCACACACTCACTATTGCACCACCACCACACACTCACTATTGCACCACCACCACCACACTCACTATTGCACCGCCACCACACACTCACTATTGCACCACCACCACACACTCACTATTGCACCACCACCACACACTCTCACTATTGCACCACCACCACACACTCACTATTGCACCACCACCACCACACACTCACTATTGCACCACCACCACACACTCACTATTGCACCACCACCACACACTCACTATTGCACCACCACCACACACTCTCACTATTGCACCACCACCACCACACACTCACTATTGCACCACCACCACACACTCACTATTGCACCACCACCACACACTCACTATTGCACCACCACCACACACTCACTATTGCACCACCACCACACACTCACTATTGCACCACCACCACCACACACTCACTATTGCACCGCCACCACACACTCACTATTGCACCACCACCACACACTCACTATTGCACCACCACCACACACTCTCACTATTGCACCACCACCACACACACTCACTATTGCACCACCACCACACACACTCACTATTGCACCACCACCACACACTCACTATTGCACCACCACCACACACTCACTATTGCACCACCACCACACACTCTCACTATTGCACCACCACCACCACACTCTCACTATTGCACCACCACCACACACTCACTATTGCACCACCACCACACACTCTCACTATTGCACCACCACCACACACTCACTATTGCACCACCACCACCACACACTCACTATTGCACCGCCACCACACACTCACTATTGCACCACCACCACACACTCACTATTGCACCACCACCACACACTCTCACTATTGCACCGCCACCACACACTCACTATTGCACCACCACCACACACTCACTATTGCACCACCACCACACACTCTCACTATTGCACCAGCCACCACACACTCACTATTGCACCACCACCACACACTCACTATTGCACCACCACCACACACTCACTATTGCACCACCACCACACACTCACTATTGCACCACCACCACCACACACTCACTATTGCACCACCACCACACACTCACTATTGCACCACCACCACCACACACTCACTATTGCACCACCACCACACACTCACTATTGCACCACCACCACACACTCACTATTGCACCACCACCACCACACACTCACTATTGCACCGCCACCACACACTCACTATTGCACCACCACCACACACTCACTATTGCACCGCCACCACCACACACTCACTATTGCACCACCACCACACACTCACTATTGCACCACCACCACACACTCACTATTGCACCGCCACCACACACTCACTATTGCACCGCCACCACACACTCTCACTATTGCACCACCACCACACACTCACTATTGCACCACCACCACACACTCACTATTGCACCACCACCACACACTCACTATTGCACCACCACCACACACTCACTATTGCACCACCACCACACACTCACTATTGCACCACCACCACACACTCACTATTGCACCACCACCACACACTCACTATTGCACCACCACCACACACTCTCACTATTGCACCACCACCACACACTCACTATTGCACCACCACCACACACTCACTATTGCACCACCACCACACACTCACTATTGCACCCACCACCACACACTCACTATTGCACCACCACCACACACTCACTATTGCACCACCACCACACACTCACTATTGCACCGCCACCACACACTCACTATTGCACCACCACCACACTCTCACTATTGCACCACCACCACACACTCACTATTGCACCACCACCACACACTCTCACTATTGCACCGCCACCACACACTCACTATTGCACCACCACCACACACTCACTATTGCACCACCACCACACACTCTCACTATTGCACCGCCACCACACACTCACTATTGCACCACCACCACACACTCACTATTGCACCACCACCACACACTCACTATTGCACCGCCACCACACACTCACTATTGCACCACCACCACACACTCACTATTGCACCACCACCACACACTCTCACTATTGCACCACCACCACACACTCACTATTGCACCACCACCACACACTCACTATTGCACCACCACCACACACTCACTATTGCACCACCACCACACACTCACTATTGCACCACCACCACACACTTCACTATTGCACCGCCACCACACACTCTCACTATTGCACCACCACCACACACTCTCACTATTGCACCACCACCACACACTCACTATTGCACCACCACCACACACTCACTATTGCACCGCCACCACACACTCACTATTGCACCACCACCACACACTCACTATTGCACCACCACCACACACTCACTATTGCACCACCACCACACACTCACTATTGCACCACCACCACCACACACTCACTATTGCACCGCCACCACACACTCACTATTGCACCACCACCACACACTCACTATTGCACCACCACCACACACTCACTATTGCACCACCACCACCACACACTCACTATTGCACCGCCACCACACACTCACTATTGCACCACCACCACACACTCACTATTGCACCACCACCACACACTCTCACTATTGCACCACCACCACACACTCACTATTGCACCACCACCACCACACACTCACTATTGCACCGCCACCACACACTCACTATTGCACCACCACCACACACTCACTATTGCACCACCACCACACACTCACTATTGCACCACCACCACACTCTCACTATTGCACCACCACCACACACTCACTATTGCACCACCACCACCACACACTCACTATTGCACCGCCACCACACTCTCACTATTGCACCACCACCACACTCTCACTATTGCACCACCACCACACACTCTCACTATTGCACCACCACCACACACTCTCACTATTGCACCGCCACCACACTCTCACTATTGCACCACCACCACCACACTCACTATTGCACCACCACCACCACACTCACTATTGCACCACCACCACACACTCACTATTGCACCACCACCACACACTCTCACTATTGCACCACCACCACACACTCTCACTATTGCACCACCACCACACACTCTCACTATTGCACCACCACCACACTCTCACTATTGCACCACCACCACCACACTCTCACTATTGCACCACCACCACACTCTCACTATTGCACCACCACCACCACACACTCACTATTGCACCGCCACCACCACACACTCACTATTGCACCGCCACCACACACTCACTATTGCACCACCACCACACACTCACTATTGCACCACCACCACACACTCACTATTGCACCACCACCACACTCTCACTATTGCACCACCACCACACACTCTCACTATTGCACCACCACCACACTCTCACTATTGCACCACCACCACACACTCACTATTGCACCACCACCACACACTCACTATTGCACCGCCACCACCACACTCTCACTATTGCACCACCACCACACACTCACTATTGCACCACCACCACCACACTCTCACTATTGCACCACCACCACACACTCACTATTGCACCGCCACCACACACTCACTATTGCACCGCCACCACACACTCTCACTATTGCACCGCCACCACACACTCTCACTATTGCACCGCCACCACACACTCTCACTATTGCACCACCACCACACACTCACTATTGCACCGCCACCACACACTCACTATTGCACCACCACCACACTCTCACTATTGCACCACCACCACACACTCACTATTGCACCAGCCACCACACACTCACTATTGCACCGCCACCACACTCTCACTATTGCACCGCCACCACACACTCACTATTGCACCGCCACCACACACTCTCACTATTGCACCGCCACCACACACTCTCACTATTGCACCGCCACCACCACACTCTCACTATTGCACCGCCACCACACACTCACTATTGCACCGCCACCACACACTCACTATTGCACCGCCACCACACACTCACTATTGCACCGCCACCACACACTCTCACTATTGCACCGCCACCACACACTCTCACTATTGCACCGCCACCACACACTCACTATTGCACCGCCACCACACACTCACTATTGCACCACCACCACACACTCACTATTGCACCGCCACCACACACTCACTATTGCACCGCCACCACCACACTCTCACTATTGCACCGCACCACCACACACTCACTATTGCACCACCACCACACACTCACTATTGCACCGCCACCACACACACTCACTATTGCACCGCCACCACACACTCACTATTGCACCACCACCACACTCTCACTATTGCACCGCCACCACACACTCTCACTATTGCACCACCACCACACACTCACTATTGCACCGCCACCACACACTCTCACTATTGCACCGCCACCACCACACTCTCACTATTGCACCGCCACCACCACACTCTCACTATTGCACTGCCACCACACACTCTCACTATTGCACAGCCACCACCACACTCTCACTATTGCACCGCCACCACACACTCACTATTGCACCGCCACCACACATCTCACTATTGCACCGCCACCACACACTCTCACTATTGCACCGCCACCACACTCTCACTATTGCACCGCCACCACCACACTCTCACTATTGCACCGCCACCACCACACTCTCACTATTGCACCGCCACCACCACACTCTCACTATTGCACCGCCACCACCACACTCTCACTATTGCACCGCCACCACACACTCACTATTGCACCGCCACCACCACTCTCACTATTGCACCACCACCACACACTCACTATTGCACCGCCACCACACACTCTCACTATTGCACCACCACCACACACTCACTATTGCACCGCCACCACCACTCTCACTATTGCACCGCCACCACACACTCACTATTGCACCAGCCACCACCACACTCTCACTATTGCACCGCCACCACACTCTCACTATTGCACAGCCACCACCACACTCTCACTATTGCACCGCCACCACACACTCACTATTGCACCGCCACCACACTCTCACTATTGCACCGCCACCACACACTCTCACTATTGCACCGCCACCACACTCTCACTATTGCACCGCCACCACCACACTCTCACTATTGCACCGCCACCACACTCTCACTATTGCACCGCCACCACACTCTCACTATTGCACCGCCACCACCACACTCTCACTATTGCACCGCCACCACCACACTCTCACTATTGCACCGCCACCACACACTCTCACTATTGCACCGCCACCACACACTCTCACTATTGCACCGCCACCACCACACTCTCACTATTGCACCGCCACCACCACACTCTCACTATTGCACCGCCACCACCACACTCACTATTGCACCGCCACCACACACTCACTATTGCACCACCACCACACACTCACTATTGCACCGCCACCACACACTCACTATTGCACCACCACCACCACACTCTCACTATTGCACCACCACCACACACTCACTATTGCACCACCACCACACACACTCACTATTGCACCACCACCACACACTCACTATTGCACCACCACCACACACTCACTATTGCACCACCACCACACACTCACTATTGCACCACCACCACACACTCACTATTGCACCGCCACCACCACACTCTCACTATTGCACCACCACCACACACTCACTATTGCACCACCACCACACACTCACTATTGCACCACCACCACACACTCACTATTGCACCGCCACCACACACTCACTATTGCACCACCACCACACACTCACTATTGCACCGCCACCACACACTCACTATTGCACCACCACCACACACTCACTATTGCACCACCACCACACACACTCACTATTGCACCGCCACCACACACTCACTATTGCACCACCACCACACACTCACTATTGCACCACCACCACACACTCACTATTGCACCGCCACCACCACACTCTCACTATTGCACCGCCACCACCACACTCTCACTATTGCACCGCCACCACACACTCACTATTGCACCGCCACCACACACTCACTATTGCACCGCCACCACACACTCACTATTGCACCACCACCACACACTCACTATTGCACCGCCACCACACACTCACTATTGCACCACCACCACACACTCACTATTGCACCGCCACCACACACTCACTATTGCACCACCACCACACACTCACTATTGCACCACCACCACCACACACTCACTATTGCACCGCCACCACACACTCTCACTATTGCACCACCACCACCACTCCTCACTATTGCACCGCCACCACACACTCTCACTATTGCACCGCCACCACCACACTCTCACTATTGCACCGCCACCACCACACTCTCACTATTGCACCGCCACCACACACTCTCACTATTGCACCACCACCACCACACTCTCACTATTGCACCGCCGCCACACACTCACTATTGCACCGCCACCACACACTCACTATTGCACCACCACCACACACTCACTATTGCACCGCCGCCACACACTCACTATTGCACCACCACCACACACTCACTATTGCACCGCCACCACCACACTCTCACTATTGCACCGCCACCACCACACTCTCACTATTGCACCGCCACCACACACTCACTATTGCACCGCCACCACACACTCACTATTGCACCGCCACCACACACTCACTATTGCACCGCCGCCACACACTCACTATTGCACCGCCACCACACACTCACTATTGCACCACCACCACACACTCACTATTGCACCGCCGCCACACACTCACTATTGCACCACCACCACACACTCACTATTGCACCACCACCACCACACACTCACTATTGCACCGCCACCACACACTCTCACTATTGCACCACCACCACCACTCCCTCACTATTGCACCGCCACCACACACTCTCACTATTGCACCGCCACCACCACACTCTCACTTTTGCACCGCCACCACCACACTCTCACTATTGCACCGCCACCACACACTCTCACTATTGCACCACCACCACCACACTCTCACTATTGCACCGCTACCACACACTCTCACTATTGCACCGCCACCACACACTCACTATTGCACCACCACCACACACTCACTATTGCACCGCCACCACACACTCTCTATTGCACCACCACCACACACTCTCACTATTGCACCGCCACCACCACTCTCACTATTGCACCGCCACCACACTCTCACTATTGCACCGCCACCACACACTCACTATTGCACCGCCACCACACACTCACTATTGCACCACCACCACACACTCACTATTGCACCACCACCACACACTCACTATTGCACCACCACCACACACACTCACTATTGCACCGCCGCCACACACTCACTATTGCACCACCACCACACACTCACTATTGCACCACCACCACACACTCACTATTGCACCACCACCACACACTCACTATTGCACCACCACCACACACTCACTATTGCACCGCCACCACCACACTCTCACTATTGCACCACCACCACACACTCACTATTGCACCACCACCACACACTCACTATTGCACCACCACCACACTCTCTCTATTGCACCGCCACCACCACTCTCACTATTGCACCACCACCACACACTCACTATTGCACCGCCACCACCACTCTCACTATTGTACCGCCACCACCACACTCTCACCATTGCACCGCCCCACCACACTCTCACTATTGCACTGCCACCTCCACTCTCTCACTATTGCACAGCCACCACCACACTCTCACTATTGCACCGCCACCACACAATCACTATTGCACCGCCACCACACTCTCACTATTGCACCGCCACCAGCACACTCTCACTATTGCACCGCCACCACACTCTCACTATTGCACCGCCACCACCACACTCTCACTATTGCACCGCCACCACCACACTCTCACTATTGCACCGCCACCACCCCACTCTCACTATTGCACCGCCACCACACACTCACTATTGCACCGCCACCACCACTCTCACTATTGCACCACCACCACACACTCACTATTGCACCGCCACCACCACTCTCACTATTGCACCACCACCACACACTCACTATTGCACCGCCACCACCACTCTCACTATTGCACCGCCACCACACACTCACTATTGCACAGCCACCACCACACTCTCACTATTGCACCGCCACCACACTCTCACTATTGCACAGCCACCACCACACTCTCACTATTGCACCGCCACCACACACTCACTATTGCACCACCACCACACACTCACTATTGCACCGCCACCACACACTCTCTATTGCACCACCACCACACACTCTCACTATTGCACCGCCACCACCACTCTCACTATTGCACCGCCACCACACTCTAACTATTGCACCGCCACCACACACTCACTATTGCACCGCCACCACACACTCTCACTATTGCACCGCCACCACACACTCTCACTATTGCACCGCCACCACCACTCTCACTATTGCACCGCCACCACACACTCACTATTGCACCGCCACCACACTCTCACTATTGCACCGCCACCACACACTCACTATTGCACCGCCACCACACACTCACTATTGCACCGCCACCACACTCTCACTATTGCACCGCCACCACACACTCACTATTGCACCGCCACCACACACTCTCACTATTGCACCGCCACCACACACTCTCACTATTGCACCGCCACCACCACTCTCACTATTGCACCGCCACCACACACTCACTATTGCACCGCCACCACCACTCTCACTATTGCACCGCCACCACACACTCACTATTGCACCGCCACCACACACTCACTATTGCACCACCACCACACACTCACTATTGCACCGCCACCACACACTCACTATTGCACCGCCACTATTGCACCACCACCACACACTCACTATTGCACCGCCACCACACACTCTCACTTTTGCACCGCCACCACACACTCACTATTGCACCACCACCACACACTCACTATTGCACCGCCACCACACACTCACTATTGCACCACCACCACACACTCACTATTGCACCGCCACCACACACACTCACTATTGCACCGCCACCACACACTCACTATTGCACCACCACCCCACTCTCACTATTGCACCGCCACCACACACTCTCACTATTGCACCACCACCACACACTCACTATTGCACCACCACCACACTCTCACTATTGCACCGCCACCACCACTCTCACTATTGCACCACCACCACACACTCACTATTGCACCGCCACCACCACTCTCACTATTGTACCGCCACCACCACACTCTCACCATTGCACCGCCACCACCACACTCTCACTATTGCACCGCCACTCTCTCACTATTGCACAGCCACCACCACACTCTCACTATTGCACCGCCACCACACACTCACTATTGCACCGCCACCACACTCTCACTATTGCACCGCCACCAGCACACTCTCACTATTGCACCGCCACCACACTCTCACTATTGCACCGCCACCACCACACTCTCACTATTGCACCGCCACCACCACACTCTCACTATTGCACCGCCACCACCCCACTCTCACTATTGCACCGCCACCACACACTCACTATTGCACCGCCACCACCACTCTCACTATTGCACCACCACCACACACTCACTATTGCACCGCCACCACACACTCACTATTGCACCGCCACCACCACTCTCACTATTGCACCGCCACCACACACTCACTATTGCACAGCCACCACCACACTCTCACTATTGCACCGCCACCACACTCTCACTATTGCACAGCCACCACCACACTCTCACTATTGCACCGCCACCACACACTCACTATTGCACCGCCACAACACTCTCACTATTGCACCGCCACCAGCACACTCTCACTATTGCACCGCCACCACACTCTCACTATTGCACCGCCACCACCACACTCTCACTATTGCACCGCCACCACACTCTCACCATTGCACCGCCACCACACTCTCACTATTGCACCGCCACAACCACACTCTCACTATTGTACCGCCACCACCACACTCTCACTATTGCACCGCCACCACCACACTCTCACTATTGCACCGCCACCACCACACTCTCACTATTGCACCGCCACCACACACACTCACTATTGCACCGCCACCACCACACTCTCACCGTCGTAACACCACACTCTCACCGTCGTAACACCACACCCTCACTACCACACTCGTACCGTCTGTCAGACTAACTGTCTCTGCCGCAATTAGGCTGTCACACTCTCACATTTACACTATCACACTCACACAATACGAGGCTGGCTCTCCAGTCGTGGTCGTTAAAAGCCCATTGAAGTATATAACAATTGTTCTGTAGTATTTTATAAGTGTGTGTGCTCTTCTCTAATAGTGCTGCGGCAAGGGAGGACTAGCTCCTGGGCCCTGCCTCTCCCTCTTTAAGCTACAACGACAGTTTCATACAAATGAATGGCATGGAATATCGGTCAATTCGTCTTCTTAACCGCCTGCAACCCGTCCTCGACTCAAGTCCATTACATTCAGCGGTCAACCCCACAGACGCATTCATAAATTTTAACATGCTGTTCATTCAAAACTCGAATTTTCTCAAGTATAAATTAATATTATAATATATTAGCATATTGTGTATATATAGTGTGACGATAATCTCCTTCAAGAGATTGAGCCTGCTCTTCCCTCCATAATTACGTCTTCACAATTATATAAAAAGACTATGGAAGAAATGTCCAACAACGACCACAACACCAGCAAGGCTTGCCAGGGTGAGCAAAAACGTATGCAGCCAGCCACCTGTTCGAACTCCAACCACCAAACTACCCGTTGATCGCTACGGCTCCGCTGATTGGTCGCCGGTCTGGCTGCACCTGCCTCGCCCCCCCAATACTACCTGATGTCTGGGGTCGCCCCAACATCAGTCCTCAGAATGTTCAGTGCTTTCGTAGCCAGCACTCCTCCCAGCTAGACTCTAGCGTGTACTGAGAGAGGTGGTGGCTTTAAGCCAATATTCCAGCACCTCCCACTTACCTTTGTGTTGCACTTCTTGTTATTTTGCCTTAACGTAACTTTTCATTGTGTCATTTAAGTATTCTTATTATTTTGATTGATTGATCTTATTATAAGAATTTGTTTGTGCATTATTTTCATGTTTTGATTTATTTAACGTAATTAAAATTTCATTGTTAAAGTTTACTTGTGTTTTGTGTGTCTTCTCCTTACCTTACCACAGACGAAGTTCCAGTTTTTTCTATTTTTTTTTTATAACTATGTAACGAGGCCATACCCCTAGCCTTAAACAGCCGAACACCAACGCGTTACCGTCACAAGTTATATGGGGGCCTGTCCGGGATGCTTCACTCAGGTACTGGTGCCAAGTGGTAATTTATGGTAAGCGTATTTAACTTTGTTAACGTAGCTTTACTATTTTTCATTCAATTTCATTTTTATAAGGTGCGGTGTATTGTGCATTACGAGAGTAACATATAGTGAAGGTGAGACAACTTTGGATTACGTGGTGACTGTAGGCCGCAGTCATACTCTTAATTGGTCATCTCTCCCTCCTTGTTATTACTCGTATTTACCATCTATGTCCCTTGAATATTTCTCATTCTGACAGATCATCATATTGGTACCCTGGTACTGTGGTCTGCCCCGGGTCAAGAGTACCCAATCTTCTGCAATCTGACTGTAGGAGGACAAAGAGGGCCATAGTTCCTCTAGCTCGAACTTTAGTTGCTGAATTGGGACCTCAGCAGCAGTTCTCGTCACCAGTTGACACCTCGCACCCCTACACGTCAGTCAGAGATGATGATACATACAACGGTAGGGAATTAGCTTATTTTTTCAGAGCACAAAAGTTCGCTAATTCTGTAAGTATCATATTAAATTCAGTAGGAAAAACTTGCTTTATGTCCTATAGAGACTCGGCAAGGTATGCCTACATCCTTGGACTACCAATTTTACTTTTGAAGCATTTGACTGTTTCATTTGTTTTCGAAACTCTGTTTCATTTGTTAGTAGGATTTTCTTGCCCTTATTCTCTTACATGAGTACCGAGTACAAGATTTCTTGCGCCCTTGATTTAATTTAATCATTTAATATCTTTCACTTAACGTTAATTGTTAAAGATCACACAGGATAGGTACCAGGTGCCACGTTGTCCTGTTTCTGACATTTCATTATT
Organism: Procambarus clarkii; assembly: GCF_040958095.1. NCBI lineage: Eukaryota > Metazoa > Arthropoda > Malacostraca > Decapoda > Cambaridae > Procambarus > Procambarus clarkii. The sequence goes on from NW_027189141.1 coordinate 2,879,694, forward strand.
GAACATTCGTGTACCTTTATTTGCTAATTTCACCATGTTTCGTCTCCAAACTTTCCGTGCAAATCCAGCAGGTGAAATAGGGACTTTAAGTCGTGCCAAGAGGACTGAACTACAAACTCTTGCACATGAGTATCAACTAGAAGTTCCCTACCAAGCCAACAAAAATGACCTACACAACCTGTTGCTGGATTACTATTTAGAGCAAGGTAAGATAGACTCTGAAACTCATGAAACTTACTATATTGCAGAGAAAACTGACTTGGCTACGATGAAACTTAAACTAGAGCTGGCTAAGATTGAACGTGAGCAGCAAAGAGAAGCAGCTACCATACGAAGGGAAGAACAAGAACGCGAAGCTGCCTTGAGGAGAGAAGAACACGAACGTGGACTCGCCCTCCACGAACGTGAGGTCGCCTTGCTCCATGAACGTGAGAGAGTACAGCTTGAAACAAAACAACGCGAGTTGGAAATACAACGCGAACATGACAAGCAACAAGCAACTCTGGCTCTAGAGTGTCGTCAACGTGAAATCGCCTTGGAAACTTCCCACTTCACTCAACGCCAGCAAGCTACTGCCAATCTTCCCGTCAGTTTTAATATATCACATGCAAGTAAGTTAATGCCATCCTTTGTAGAAGCAGAAGTTGATGTGTTTTTCACCACCTTTGAAACCCTTGCTAATCAACTCAGTTGGCCTGTCGACCAATGGGCCACACTTCTCAGAGTCCATCTTACAGGTAGAGCTGCAGTCACACTCAGTACTTTGGCGTCTGAGAATGACTACTACACTCTGAAACAAGCAGTGTTGGACGCCTACCTCCTCTCTACTGAAAGTTATAGAAGGAAATTCCGTGACCACCTGAAGGCAAGTACTACTACCTTCCTCGAGTTTGCTAACACGAAACGGAGGTATTTCATGAAATGGCTGGAAGCAGCACATGTCTCTACTTTTACAGAACTCGTCAACCTGATGCTTGTTGAAGAATTCTTGAGACGTGTGCCGCCTCCTGTCCGCCTCTACTTAGCAGATAAAGAAGAAACCGACTACCTGAAGTGTGCTAAGTCGGCTGACACTTACAGCCTCATCCACCGGCTGACACCTGAACCATCCTCCAGTAAGAAGTCGTGGTACAGTTACGAGAAGGTGAGCCCCGATCAAGCTGGTTCACAACTGTACTGCAAGTATTGTAGACTCTATGGACATACCATAGACAAGTGTGGTAAGTCTCAATACAAGGGAACCACTGACCAACAACGACCCAAACCAACTCCTCCTAAGTCCGGTAAGCCTGTGATGAATGTTGGTGTTGATGTTAATGATCTTTCTCTTTTCAGTAACCACCTGTATACTGGAACTGTCTCTGCCAACGGTTCAAATCCGGAGGGACGTTTCAAATTGAAGATCTTGAGGGACACAGCGGCTCTACAATCGATCATCTTGAAGTCGGCTGTGCCCAACATAGTCTACACCGGGGAAACAGTCTTCATCACTGACCTCACTGCTACCACTCCATACCCTCTCGCCAGAGTCCACCTGGATTGTCCCTACGTGAACGGGGAAGTCCAAGTCGCCGTCAGGGAAAAGCCTTTTCCCATGCCTGGAGTGCAACTTCTCCTAGGCAACGACTTGGCAGAAGACCTGCAACCGACCAACCTGATCGTCATGGACAAACCCCAGGTGTGTAACTCTGTGCCCATAAACCCTATTCTCGAGTATGTTCCAGCAGAGGTTCAAGAGAGTGATGAAGTTTCTCCTCCGGTTCTCGTGACCACCCGTGCACAAGCCGCACGTCCACAGCCAGCTGACTCTACTGCTACCGCTGTCCCTCAAGACCCTCAGAAACTACCCCCGCATCTGACCAAGTTGGAGTTCCGTAAGTTGCAGAGGGAAGATCTTACTTTAACACCATTGTTTTTCCAGGCTGAGACTCAACCCGACAGTATTCCTGGGTTCTTCCTAGAGAACGACTTGCTCTACCGCAGATATAGACCCAGTAAACTGAAGGAGGAGGACGATTGGGCCAACATCGAACAACTAGTGATTCCCACCAGCCTGCGGCCCACTATTCTACACCTGGCCCACGGAGCATTCTCCCACTACGGCTTCAACAAGACTTACCATGGGATTCGCCAAGACTACTACTGGCCAGGTATGGTAAATAACGTCAAACAGTACGTAAAACAGTGTCATACATGTCAGATGGCAGGCAAACCGAACGTCTCCATTCCCAGAGCACCACTGATTCCCATACAGGTGCCTGCGGAACCTTTCCACAGACTCATAATAGACTGTGTTGGTCCTTTACCTCGGACCAGTTCAGGTAACGCCTACATCCTAACCATCCTGTGTCCTACCACCAGATTTCCCATAGCAGTTCCAGTGAAGAACATCACGGCTGCTACGGTTATCAAACATCTATTGAAGATCTTCACTCAATACGGATTTCCCAGGGAGATTCAAAGTGACTGTGGCACCAACTTCACCAGTGATCTCTTCAAAAGGACACTGGAGGAGTTCAACATCAAACAGGTATTGTCCAGCCCCTATCATCCTGCTTCACAGGGTTCTCTTGAACGTAGTCATCAGACCATCAAAGCACTCTTGAAAAAGTTTTGTAGTGAAACCTCGAAGGATTGGGATAAGCAGATTGACCTAATAATGTGTATTTTCAGAAGTCTCCCCAATGAGTCCCTAGGAGTATCTCCTTATGAGATGCTCTACGGCCGTAAGTGCCGTACTCCCCTTAAGGCTTTCAAAGACTCTCTCAGAGATGCCACCTTCAGTGAGCATCAGAATGTGCCCCAGTTTCTTCAAAACCTTCAGCACATTCTAGAGAGAGTCCACCGCTTTGCCCATGATAATCTATTGAAAGCCCAGGTGAGAATGAAGACTCATTACGACCAAGCCAGCAAAGTAAGAAAATTCAAGCCGGGAGACTTCGTCCTTGCCTATTTTCCTATCCCAGGTTCACCTTTACAAAACAAATTTTCAGGACCCTACTGCGTCAAAGAGTGCAGAAACAACAACACATACGTCATAGAGACTCCAGATAGGCGGCGGAAGACCCAGCTGTGCCACGTCAACCTCCTGAAGCAATATAATGGTACTCCTCCCACTGTCTTGACTAACTATTCCACATTCACAGAACCCTACATCCACAGTGAGACCTTCCCAGCTTCTCCTCCCGAAAGCACTGACAAGGAGTCGGCGCTTTCTAATTCCGAAATCCTTAATGATCTTCCCAAATACTTTCAGGATAATCATAGTGCACCTCTCGTCAAGATCTTCAGAGAAGATCAAGAGTTGTTCAGAGATGATCCCCAAGAGTGTAATGTTACCCAGCACGACATCCAACTGCTCCCCGACACCCGGCCGATTCGTCAACCCTTCTACCGAATCAGCCCGAGCAAGAAGGAAGTCATGCGTGCTGAGGTGCAGTACCTCTTGGACCATGGACTGGCTACACCTTGTGAGTCCCCCTGGGCCTCACCTTGTATCTTGGTGCCCAAACCCCAAGGTAAGGTGCGGTTGTGCACTGACTATCGAAAACTGAACTCTGTCACTGTCAAGGATGCTTACCCCTTGCCAAGGATAGATGACATCCTTGATGCCATTGGTAGTGCCCAGTACTTGTCCCAAGTGGACTTGCTTAAGGGGTACTATCAAGTGTGTCTAACGGAGCGCGCTAAAGAGATATCTGCCTTCATCACTCCTTTTGGACTTTTCAGATATGAACGCCTTCCTTTCGGACTATGTAATGCCCCGGCCACCTTTCAAAGAGCTGTCAACCGTGTCATCCAGAGCTTGGATAACACATACGCCTACCTGGACGATATCGTCGTAGCCACCAACTCCTGGAGTGAACATCTGCTCCAGCTGCGACGTCTGTTCTCCAAGCTCCTGACAGCCGGCCTCACCATCAACCTGGGCAAGTCCACTTTCGCGAAAGGTAAAGTGCGTTATCTGGGTCATGTTATTGGGAGTGGCAGCATAGCTCCGTTAGACTCACACACTCAAGCCATCCTACAGTATCCACAGCCTACCACCAGGAAGCAGCTCCTGCGCTTCCTTGGTCTTGCCTCTTACTACCGTAGGTTTGTGAAGAATTTCAGTACAGTCGCCACACCTCTAATTCTATTAACCAGTCCCAAGCAACGGTATAATTGGACCATGCAGCAAACCGTTGCTTTCGAACAACTCAAATTCCTCCTCTGTTCTAACCCCATTCTCGCCTCTCCAGATATCACCAAGCCTTTCGTCCTTCATGTCGACGCCAGTGGTACCGGCGTTGGTGGTGTCCTGATGCAACAACGAGGCGAGGAGGTTCTACCTGTCAGCTACTACAGCTACAAACTGAAACCACACCAGAGGAACTACAGCACTATTGAAAAGGAGCTACTATCCATCGTCCTGAACCTCCAACACTTCGCTCCGTACCTACAAGGCGCCAGGTCTACCACCATCTTCTCAGACCACAACCCTCTCCGCTTCCTACATCAAGCCCAATTCACCAACCAGCGTCTTCTACGATGGGCTCTGTATTTACAAGACTTCAACCTGGAGATCCGCTATATCAAGGGTTCTGACAACACCATAGCCGATGCCCTCTCCAGAGTTTATGAAGTAGAAGCAACTCCATCCATTACTCCACCACATAACGACGTACTTCTTCCAGAACCGCAGGCTTCGGGGGAGAGTTGTGACGATAATCTCCTTCAAGAGATTGAGCCTGCTCTTCCCTCCATAATTACGTCTTCACAATTATATAAAAAGACTATGGAAGAAATGTCCAACAACGACCACAACACCAGCAAGGCTTGCCAGGGTGAGCAAAAACGTATGCAGCCAGCCACCTGTTCGAACTCCAACCACCAAACTACCCGTTGATCGCTACGGCTCCGCTGATTGGTCGCCGGTCTGGCTGCACCTGCCTCGCCCTCCCAATACTACCTGATGTCTGGGGTCGCCCCAACATCAGTCCTCAGAATGTTCAGTGCTTTCGTAGCCAGCACTCCTCCCAGCTAGACTCTAGCGTGTACTGAGAGAGGTGGTGGCTTTAAGCCAATATTCCAGCACCTCCCACTTACCTTTGTGTTGCACTTCTTGTTATTTTGCCTTAACGTAACTTTTCATTGTGTCATTTAAGTATTCTTATTATTTTGATTGATTGATCTTATTATAAGAATTTGTTTGTGCATTATTTTCATGTTTTGATTTATTTAACGTAATTAAAATTTCATTGTTAAAGTTTACTTGTGTTTTGTGTGTCTTCTCCTTACCTTACCACAGACGAAGTTCCAGTTTTTTCTATTTTTTTTTTATAACTATGTGACGAGGCCATACCCCTAGCCTTAAACAGCCGAACACCAACGCGTTACCGTCACAATAGGCATAGGTTAGGTTAGGTGTTTAGGTTCTGTTGGCGATTATTTGTATTTGTAGTACGTGGGTGAAGCATTTATAGCGTTGTGATTCGAACAAAATTCGTCAGTGAAGCACTTGTTCCGGATATGTTCGATCGTCAGCCATTGTGAGTCGTGTGTAAACCGCTTTTCATTCATAAACAGTTGGGGGGTTTGGCGGGTGCATAGAATCACTTTTGGATCTTTGTTTGGAGGACGGGCTGCCGCCTGTTATAGGTACAAGCCATAACAAGCTGGCTGGGGAACATCGGGCCTTGGTTAAGCTGACTGACGCTGTGGTGTACCGGGATATGGTCGACAAGTATGACGGGCGTACTGTACCTTTGCCTGGCGCGGCGGGTACGGTTTCTGTAACGGACTTGTGTGTTCCAGTGACTTTTGTGGTGGTGCGGGGGCTGCCGTTTGAGTTCCCAGAGAGCCTGCTCCGCTGGTTCTTTGGAGGATATGGGAGTGTTCTCGCCTGTCGGGCAAATGTGCTGAAGTCTGGCCGTCTTCGTGGCGTCCTGATGGGTATCCGCACGGTTACCATGAAGCTGAGGAAGGCGATCCCGTCGTCGATGGTGCTGCTGGGGTTCAAGGTGCAGTGCTTTTATGCGGGACAAGAGTGCACATGTTTTCGGTGCGGTATGGCTGGACACCTGGCTGCTGGTTGCCGTAATGGCACCGTCCGGTTGGTCAGTGTCTTCCGAGAAGAGGATTTTCCGCCTCTACATGGCCTTGTGGACCTGGGGGATGCTCCTGCCGGGTTGAACCCTCCTCCTGCGCCTACCGGTGATGGCGTTGTGGGTGCGGTGCGCCCCACTGGTGCTGACGTGTCGGGTCCGATGTCTGTGGACCCCCCTGGTGTGGGTGGTAGTGCGGTGGTCACGCATGTGGAGGTGCATCCGCCTCCAGTTGCCATAGCCGTCGATGTTGACGCTTCGGTGGGGTGTGGCCCTGTTTTGTCGCCGGTGGAGGATGTCGCGCCAGATTCTGGTGCACTTGGTGTGGAACCCTTGGAAGCAGATGAGTTCTTGGAAGGGGGTTGCCCCTCTCGTCGTCATTCCACCACTGCTGTCCAGGGTCAACCTGGCTCTCTGACGAAGCGCCGGAAGACGAACAGGAGTGGTCGCTCCCGGGACCGAGGGCCTTCGGTGCGGAGGTTAGAGCCTGATGCGAGTGTCGGTGATGGTGAGGGTGTGACGGTGTCTGTAGTAGACCCGTCGGTGCCGGGAGGTGGAGGGTGTGTTGTGGACCCTCCTGGTGATCTCGTATGTGGGTCCCCTGGGGTACGGAGCCCGGAGTGGGCGGTAGTTGATCCGGGGGACTGTGGCAGTGCTGATCGCGGCCTTGTGGTGAAGCTCCGGAAGGACTCTGGCCTCCCCCCCCCCTGTGGGGAGTGCATCTCCGTCGCCTGGAAACCCGGTGGCGGCTGCTACTGCTTCCGTCCACGGGGTGTCGGCCGGACCGGTATGACGGTTTTGTGGTTAGATAGGGTTTATCTCTTTTCCCGATGGATCCTAAATTAACGTGTGCTTCGCTGAATGTGAATGGTTTGCGTTCTATGGCTGTGCAATTGGGCCTGGTGTCGATGCTGCGTGAGTGGAGGGTGGATGTGGCTTTTGTGCAGGAGCACAATGTGCAGGAAGTGGGGTTGTTACATGTGTTGGCTGAGGGGTTTACGGTGGTGTTAAACCCTTCGCGTGGCTTGCGTGGAGGTACGTTGATCCTGCTTTCTAAGCGGGCCCCGATTTCCGTGCTTCACACGGAGATGGACGAAGGTGGTCGGGTGCTGTTAGTTCGGGTCTCCTTTTTGGGGTCTGAGGTCTCTCTCTTGAATGTGTACGCGCCATCTGGGGCGGCGCAGAGGCAGAACCGGGAGGTTTTCTTTTCCCGTGATGTGCTGCATTTTTTGCGGCACGATACGAGGGGGATGATTTTTTGGGGGGGGGGGGGATTTTAATTGTATTACATCGCCGCGGGATAGCAATAGTCTTCGTCCAGCGAATATCTCGCCGGCTTTGACTGCTACCTTGAAGAGTTGTGGGTTTCGGGATGCGGCCGTGTTGCAAGGGGGTCCTTTGGAGTACACTTTTCTCTCGCGTAGGGCTTGCTCTCGCCTTGATCGTTTTTACGTGCCTACTGGGGGTGGTTCGGTTTTTTCGTTGCAGACGGTTCCCGTGGGGTTCTCGGACCATTGCATGGTGGTGTTGCAGGTGGGGATTCGCAGCCAGGTGCGGGTTGGCCGTGGCTGGTGGAAACTGAATTGTGGGTTGCTGAAATGCCCTGTTGTGTGTGCCCAGTTCCGGGCCCGGTGGGCTGTTTTGGCCGCTCGGAAGGGGACTTTTCCCTCGGTCCTGGAGTGGCGGGAGTGGGCTAAAGTGGAATGTCGGTCGTTTTTTCGGGTGGTGGCGAAGCGGGAGGCGTCGGGAAGGTTTGGTCTGTTGAGGGTCTTGCAGGCACGGTTATTTCGCCTGTATGGGTTGCTGAATCAGGGTTTAGATAGGTTTCGGGAGATCTCGGTGTGTAAGGATCTCATTTGTGGGCTGAGGGAGGAGATGGCTGAGGGGGTACGTGTGCGGGCTGGGGTGGAGGAACGGTTGTGTGGTGAGAAGCTCTCGCAGTTTTTACTGCGGAGGGAACGGGTGGGGCGTGCCTCTGTTTTGTTGGCAGGTCTTCATCGGCCAGACGGTTCGGTTGTGTCGGACACGGGGTCGATTTTGCATTATGTGCGTGGTGAATTGGAGTCTTTGTATGGGGTGGTTGCGGGGGATGAGGGGTTGATAGAGTCCTTCCTCCAACACTGTGCACCGGGGTTGTCGGGTATGGATTGTGTGGGTCTTGTGCGGGAGGTAAGCCCTTCGGAGCTTTGGGAGGTTGTGCGATCCTTTCGTCGTGGTAAGGTTCCAGGGTCGGATGGGTTTCCGATGGAGTTCTATGTCGAGTTTTGGGATGTGCTTGGTGCCGATTTTTTGGAGGTGGTTCGGTTTTGTCTTCGGAGTTTGTCTCTGTCCGTTTCGCAACATGATGGTCTTGTGCGGCTTCTTCCGAAGCCGGGGGACTTACGTTTTTTGGCAAATTGGCGGCCTATTACATTGCTAAATGTGGATTACAAGATTATTTCCAAGTTGTTGGCTGGACGTTTGCGCTCGGTTGTGGGGTCGGTGATCTCTTGGGGTCAGTTTTGTGGCGTTCCGGGTAGGTCGTTGGTGCAATGCAATTCCCTTTTTCGGGATTTGCTCCTCTATGTGGAGGAGTCAGGTGTTCCCGCGGCCATGATAAGCCTGGATTGGTCCAAGGCTTTTGATCGAGTGCCAATTGGGTTTGTTTTGCGGGTCCTGGAGAGGTTTGGTTTCCCGCCCCAGTTTGTGGGCTGGATACGGATGTTGTATGCTGGTTGTAGTAGTAGGGTGTGTGTCAATGGGTTCCTTAGTGCTCCCTTCGCTATTCGGCGTTCGGTTCGACAGGGGTGTCCTCTGTCGATGCTTCTATATATTATGTTTCAGGAGCCCTTTGTTCGCGCAGTGCGTGCTTGTCGTTCAGTTGTCTCACCGTGTTTGCCGAATGGCTTGTCCCTCAAGATTTGTGGTTATGCGGACGACACAGTCTTGTTTGTTGCCTCTGAGGGTTCTGTGCCTGCTGTTCAGGATTTGGTGCTTCAATTTGAGTCAGCTACAGGGGCTTTGGTCAATCGTGGAAAGTCTTGTCTTCTGGGGTTGGGGGGTTGGGCCTCTCGTTTGGTGTGGTCTGGTTCGTGGTTTCCGGTGGTTCAGTCAATTCGGGTTCTGGGGATTACGTGGTTCAGGTCGTATGCGCAGTCTTTGGAGTTTAATTGGGAGGCAGTTTCGCGGGGGGTGGGCGTAGCTGTGGGGATGTTGTCGCAACGGGCCCTGACTATTTACCAGCGGGCGATTGTCGTGTCTTGTAAGGTTTTGTCGCGGGTCTGGTTTGTTGCGCAGTGTTTTCCGTTGGATCGGCGGAGGGCTCGCGCTCTGGAGGGTTTGGTGTATCGTTATGTGTGGTGTGGCCGGTATCATCCGGTTCGTCGATCTACGTTATGTCTTAAGGTGTCAGAAGGTGGAATTGGTATTCCTGATGTCTATGTGAAGGCGTTGGCTTTGTTTTAGGGGTCGGTTCGGAGGCGTTTGGTGTTAGGGGGTGGGTTAAACTCCTTGGGGTTGTTTTACTGCTCTATGAGGTTTAGTTTTTTGCTTGATCTGGATCGTTGCCAGGAGGTGGCCATGTATACGCCGCCAGTGTATTCGTGGGCGGTTTTGATCCTTCGGGCGCTTTGTCGATTTCCTGGGTTTGTCTCTTTTGGTTGTCGGGAGGTGTATGGGGCGCTTGCCTCTCGGGTGCCTCCCAGGGTCGAAAGTTTGTACCCTTGTTTCGACTGGGGGAATGTGTGGGAGGCGTTGAGTGGGCCGTGTATTGCGCCACGGACGCGTGAATTGGTTTTTCGATATTTGCATGAGTCTTTGGCTACGAATGCAAGGCTCTTTATGTTGGGTTTGGTCGCCTCTGATGGTTGTGTTCATTGTGGGAGACGTGAGACTCAGTTGCACGTCTTTTATTTTTGTGCGCGGGTTCAGGGTTTGGTTGAGTGGTTGCGGGATGTCATTGCAGCCTTTTGTGGTCCAGGGGTGCAGGTCGACCTTTTTGTTTTTTTTTGCGGTTTTTGTTTTTTTCGTTCCCTCGGGGCTCCAGGCGGGTGCGTAACACGCTCAGGGTGTTGTTAGCGGACTATATTTTTTGTTTATGGGTTGGTAGGATGGAGGGGTATGGGGTGGGGAGGATTTTGGGCTTTTTGAAAGGCCGTCTGTCTTATACTATGTGGTGGTTGCGTCGCTCCTTTCCTAGGGTTTTTGATGCTTGGTTCACGGTCGAGTATGTCCGGGGTGCTGCGTTGGTGTAGGTGGTGGGTTCCTATGGGTGTGGTTGTGTGTGTGTCTGTGCGCGTTCCTTTGGTTCGGTTCCCTCTGGTGGGTGGGGGTTTGGGGGGTCTGTGTTTGTTTGTCTTTGGGGTTTTGTGTGTACTGGGGATTGCTTGGTTACCTTGTGTGGCAGGAATTTGTTTGTGTGTGGGTGGGTATGGGTGTGTTGTGGTGTTGTGTGGCATGTCTGTCTCTCTCCTGATGTGTCCGGTGCGTGGGAGTTTTTTCTTTCTGCTTGGTGGCTGGCCGTCCTCTGTCTGTGGGGGTCGGGGTTGTGTGCTGGGTGGCTGTGTTTGTTTCGTATGTGTTCCATTGTTGTGTGTTTTTTGTATGCTTGTGTTTATTGTCATTTTGTCTTGCTGCCTTGTGTTATGTGCTTTTCATTATGGTTCCTGTTGGCACGCCCCGTATGGGTGGCATGTGTTGTTTGTTTGTGTGTTTATGTTTTTTTTTTACACTTTGTTCTGTTATCTGTGTCATTTTACTGTGTTATATGTTCCAATGTCGGTTTGTACTATACCGATTCCTTTATTTTTTACTATGTTATTTTACTATGTAATGCAAATGTGTTCTGTTTCCTTTATTTTATGTACTGTGCTGTGTATTGCTTTGTTGTATTCCATTGTTATTTTCCTGCATTTATTTACTGTGTTGTATTTACAGTGTTATATTGACATGTTTGTTATTGTGTTTATTGACATGTTTGTTATGGTGTGTTGTCTGCTGTTGTGTGGTGTGGCGCATGGTGCGTGTGTTTTGCGTTTGTGTTATTTTTGTATGTGTTTCTTTGTATGTGTATTCCTGTTTATACTTTACCCTTGGTTTATAGTGCTGCTTGTGCGCTTTTGTAATTACTGACGCTTTTGGCGCGCCCCGTCTGGGTGGTGCTGCTTTTGTTTTGTGTGTGTGTGTGTTCTTATGTGTTTTATGTTATTCTTTGTTTACACTTTTGTGTTGATCTGTGTTGATCAGTGTTACTTGTTATCTGTGTTGTTGTTATTCTATGTTCTTCGTTATTCTGTGCTTTCCTGTTTATATGGTTACTATACGCTGTACTTGCTCTGTTTTAAAAAAAAAAGAAAAAAAAAAGATAAGGACAGTTTCCTTGCTACAGCAATTCAATTTAACGATTGTCAGTCCGATACTAAATAAATGTCTCTGCAGTCACGATTTTTTGTTGTATAGGTTATTGATGCGAGTGAAGGAGCCCCCCTGTCGCGGTAGTGAATGTTCTCGGGCACTCGCCCTTATCCCCCTCCTCCCTGTCTCTGTCTGTCTCTGTCTGTCTCTGTCTCTGTCTCTGTCTCTGTCTATGTCTGTCTCTGTCTATGTCTGTCTGCCTCTGTCTCTGTCTATGTCTGTCTCTCTGCTTCTCTGTCTCTCTCTCCCTCTCTGCCCCGTTTATTTTGTCTTTACATCGCCCTGTACTTTTTACTTACCACTCCTAATCACTCTCCCTGTCTCAATGCAAAACTTAAATCCTTTTAAGTTTTCTCTCTGCGCAAACACTACTCCTTGTCCCCCCCCCCCCCCTGTCCATACTCGGCACCTATTCATGCTTTTGGTGTGGATGATGATGTCTTCTGATTTCCTTCCAGGATCAAGCTCATTGACCCATTCTGATTGTTACAACCTTTATCTCTAAGTGTTGTTTACAAATAATTATCAGTCTTCATGTAAACTGTTCCGCTCGATGAATTTTAAAACTTATCAAATTTATTTTGTTTTGAAAAATTTGGAAATATTATTTATTTTGAAGTTAATCCACTTGATACAAATCCATGATGAGCATTTAGTAGCTAGAGAGCATGGATCAACCACAAGGCATTAGTGCCTTACTAAGGGCCTGGCACTATCAACTACAATTACAATTATTGTGGAAATCATTTGAAGTAATGAGGAGGATTCAAATCCTCGACCTGGGTTCTCCAAGGCCCTGGACCACGTCACTGTATTCGTCATTATAACCTGGGATTCCAATGAATCCCCAGGACGTCTGGAATGACAGACGAATTACAAAGTAAGCTCTATGTACTCTTGAAGCAGGTAATGTAGTTCTCCACCAGACTCTATGCATGGGGTTACATGTAAAACAATGGACTGGCCCTAACTAGGGCCTCCAGACATCCTGTGGCTTCGGTGGAATCGCACGTTGAATAACTTATACCAACCCGTCCTTGACTAAAGTCCATTCCATCCAGCGGTCGACCCCACAGACGCATTCAAATTTTTTTTACATGCTATTCATTTAAAATGGGAATTTTCTTAAATATAAATTATTATAATAGCATATTATGCATATATAGGCATAGGTTAGGTGTTTAGGTTCTGTTGGCGATTATTTGTATTTGTAGTACGTGAGCGAAGCATTTATAGCTTTTTGGTTCGAACAAAATTCGTCAGTGAAGCACTTGTTCCGGAAGTGTTCGAATGAAATAAGTTGAGTCGTGTGTAACCCGTTTTTCATTCATAAACAGGGGGTTTGGCGGGTGCATGGAATCACTTTTGGGTATCTGGAGGATGGGCTGCTTATACAATGTTGTGGACCAGCGGTAATGTGGTGGCTTGGGAGTACTCGGGTAGTGGGTTCGAATCTTTCGAGTGATGAAAATTATTGGATCATAATACAAGAATGAAAATTGAGTGCACAGAATGATGAGAAAATTTAGATACACTTGCTATAACAATCTTATTTAAAGAATATAATAAAGTGAATAAAGCGTAGTCAGTGCGGGTGTGAAGGAAGTGACTTATTGTATACTGACGCTGGAGCACCTTTGGACTGTTGGACGTGCTCGTGGTGGTTCAGTGTGTGTGTTTGGAAGCACAGGAGTATTAGTGAAGGGTGGGAGCTCGGCGCCTCGACGGGAATAAATGGGATATTCCAAACTTCATGTATGCAGATGACCCGGTTCTTCTGACAGTGAATTAAAGAAATTTATGAAGGATATTTGAAAGCTTTGTTGGTGTGTGGGAGAGAAGGTTGAAAGTGATTGTAAACGAAAATTAATGATAGGCGAAAATAAGAAACTTTTGATTGTAAAGTAAATTAGAATGAGAAAGTATTCATCTCTGTGAGTTAAAATACTTCTGATGTGTGAATGACATAATAGGGATTTATGTAGATTAAACTGAAGCAATGTGAATCAATTAAGGTCAAGATTCTAACCAAGACTTTCCTTTCTGTGTAAGCGAGGAAAGTCTTGGTTAGGATCAGCGAAGCATGAGTGAAGAGGCGGCCCGCTCCTGTGCCAAGTACGTCCACTACGGGCTCACCATAGTCCGTGCTCCTTGGATCTTTCTCTTCCGAGAAGCTGAATCTAAAAACAACAAACATTGAGGGAAGGGGTGATGGGGGCGAAGAGCCAGAGGGCTACAGTGAGTTATCCATCTCTAATGGCTCTAAACACTGGTGTGGTATGACAGTGTAATGACCTCTTGAAACATAAGAGATTGATATTCTGACGAGCAGGCACAGGACTTGAAGGACACACACCAATTATAATGTTACGAGCATAACAAATGTGTTTCGGTGTGTGTGTGTGTGTGTGTGTGTGTACTCACCTATTTGTACTCACCTATTTGTGCTTGCGGGGGTTGAGCTTTGGCTCTTTGGTCCCGCCTCTCAACTGTCAATCAACTGGTGTACAGATTCCTGAGCCTACTGGGCTCTATCATATCTACATTTAAAACTGTGTATGGAGTCAGCCTCCACCACATCACTGCCTAATGCATTCCATCCGTTAACTACTCTGACACTGAAAAAGTTCCTTCTAACGTCTCTGTGGCTCGTGTGGGTACTCAGTTTCCACCTGTGTCCCCTTGTTCGCGTCCCACCAGTGTTGAATAGTTTATCCTTGTTTACCCGGTCGATTCCTCTGAGGATTTTGTAGGTTGTGATCATGTCTCCCCTTACTCTTCTGTCTTCCAGTGTCGTAAGGTGCATTTCCCGCAGCCTTTCCTCGTAACTCATGCCTCTTAATTCTGGGACTAGTCTAGTGGCACACCTTTGGACTTTTTCCAGCTTCGTCTTGTGCTTGACAAGGTACGGGCTCCCTGCTGGGGCCGCATACTCCAGGATTGGTCTTACATATGTGGTGTACAAGATTCTGAATGATTCCTTACACAGGTTCCTGAACGCTGTTCTGATGTTAGCCAGCCACGCATATGCCGCAGACGTTATTCTTTTTATGTGGGCTTCAGGAGACAGGTTTGGTGTGATATCAACTCCTAGATCTTTCTCTCTGTTCGTTTCATTAAGTACTTCATCTCCTATTCTGTATCCTGTGTTTGGCCTCCTATTTCCACCACCTAGTTTCATTACTTTGCATTTACTCGGGTTGAATTTCAACAGCCATTTGTTGGACCATTCACTCAGTCTGTCTAGGTCATCTTGTAGCCTCCTACTATCGTCCTCAGTTTCAATCCTCCTCATAATTTTTGCATCATCGGCAAACATTGAGAGAAACGATTCTATACCCTCTGGAAGATCATTTACATATATCAGAAACAGTATAGGTCCAAGGACTGACCCCTGCGGTACTCCACTCGTAACGTCTCGCTAATCTGAGACCTCACCCCTCACACTGACTCGTTGTCTCCTGTTACTTAGGTACTCCTGTATCCAACGGAGTACCTTACCTTTCACTCCAGCCTGCATCTCCAGCTTTTTCACTAGCCTCTTGTGTGGCACTGTGTCAAAGGCTTTCTGACAATCCTAAAATATGCAGTCTGCCCACCCTTCTCTTTCTTGCCTTATTTTTGTTGCCTGGTCGTAGAATTCAAGTAACCCTGTGAGGCAGGACCTGCCATCCCTGAATCCATGTTGATGCTGTGTTACAAAGTTCTTTCGCTCCAGATGCTCCACTAGCTTTCTTCGCACAATCTTCTCCGTCATCTTGCATGATATGCAGGTTAGGGACACTGGTCTGTAATTCAGTGCCTCCTGTCTATCCCCTTTCTTGTATATCGGGACTACGTTAGCTGCTTTCCAAATTTCTGGCAGTTCCCCTGTTGCCAGTGATTTGTTATACACCATGGAGAGCCTGAGGCACAGTTCTTCTGCTCCTTCCTTTAGTATCCAAGGGGAGATTCCATCTGGGCCTATAGCCTTTGTCACATCCAATTCTAGTAAACACTTCCTTACTTCCCCGCTGGTAATCTCAAACTCTTCCAGTGGTTCCTGGTTAGCTATTCCCTCTCTTATCTCTGGGATTTCTCCTTGCTCTAAGGTGAAGACCTCTTGGAATTTCTTATTCAGTTCCTCACACACTTCCTTGTCGTTTGTAGTGAATCCTTCTGCCCCTATCCTTAATTTCATAACTTGTTCCTTTACTGTTGTTTTTCTCCTGATGTGGCTATGCAGCAATTTAGGCTGAGTCTTTGCCTTGCTTGCGATGTCATTTTCGTATTGTCTTTCTGCCTCTCTTCTCATCCTAACATATTCATTCCTGGCATTCTGGTATCTTTCTCTGCTCTCCAGTGTCCTGTTATTCCTATAGTTTCTCCATGCCCTTTTACTTTGCTGCTTAGCTAGCCTACATCTCTGATTAAACCATGGGTTTCTCATCTTCATTTCACTGTTTTCCTTTTGGACTGGGACAAACTTGTTTGCTGCGTCCTTGCATTTTTGCGTGATGTATTACATCATATCTTGGGCCGTCTTTTCCCTGAGCTCTGTTTCCCATGCTATATCTGCTAGGCATTTTCTTATCTCCTCATAGTTTCCCTTTCGGTATGCTAACCTTTTGGTTTCGGTATCCCTCCTCGAGTTCAATAACCCTTTTCAATCAGGTACTCAAACACCAATACACTGCGGTCGCTCAATCCTACTGGGTCCTCAAAACTGATTTCTCTTATGTCAGAGTCGTTCAGGGTGAAGACCAGGTCGAGTCTCGCTGGTTCGTCATTTCCTCTCATCCTTGTGGGTTCACTGACATGCTGGGTTAAGAAGTTTCTAGTCGCCACCTCCAGTAGTTTGGCTCTCCACGTATCCTCGCCTCCATGCGGTTCCTTGTTCTCCCAATCAATCCTGCCGTGATTGAAGTCCCCCATGATGAGCAGGTGGGATCTATTTCTACAGGCAGAAGAGGCTGCCCTCTCAATTATAGTGTTAACTGCCATGTTGTTGCTTTCGTACTCTTGACTGGGTCTTCTGTCATTTGGTGGAGGATTATATATTACTGCTACTACTATCCTTGGTCCTCCCATTGTCATGGTGCCTGCTATGTAGTCTCTGAAACCCGCACAGCCCGGGATAGCCATCTCCTTAAAATTCCATTCCTTTCTCATGAGTAGGGCCACTCCTCCTCCTCCCCTACCTTCCCTCTTTCCTTATTATTGTGTACTGCTGGGGAAACACGGCATTCGTTATGATTCCAGATAGTTTTGTTTCAGTGAGTCCAATTACATCTGGGTTCACTTCTTGTGCTCTTTCCCTTAGTTCACTTGCCTTGCTTGTGATCCCATCTATGTTCGAGTACATTGCCCTGAAACTAACTCTCTTCTGCTTCTCCTCTGGGGGGGACCTGTGGGGTCTGGGGTGAGAGGGAGCTGGGAGGATCTGGTATGGGGAGACTGGTGGAGGAGGAAGGGCTTGGGGGGGTAGGAGGGAGGGGAGGGTAGGAAGAGTGGGTTAGGGGGGGAGGGGGAGGGTAGGGGGAGTGGGTGATGTGGGTGGGTGAGAGGGGGAGGGTTGGGGGGGTAAGGGATGGGGGAGAAAAGGGGGTTTGGGGGGGCAATAAAGTGGGGAGGGCTTGGGGGCGTGGGGGCAAAGGGAAGGCTGAGGTGGTTAAGGAAGAGGGGAGGGTTTTGGGGAGTGGTGGAGAGGGGAAGGCTTAGGTGGGGTGGAGTAGAGTGGGGAGCTTAGGGGGGTGGGGGAGAATGGAGGGCTTGTGGATGGGAGGGACGGAAGGGCATGTGGGAGAAGGGAGGGCTTGGGGGATGGGGGAGAAGGGAGGTCCTGGGGGGAAGGGGGAGTGGCAGGAGGGGGGTGAGTGGGAGGAGGGGGGTGAGTGGGAGGAGGGGGGTGAGTGGGAGGAGAGGGGTGGGTGGGGGGAGGGTGCCTTAGGTGGGTACTTATTGGGGGGCTGACAGGGGTTGGGGCAGGTAGGGTGTCTGTTGGGTGGAATGTGGGGGTGGTGCCGCACTCCCTGTGGCTAATGCACTGTTTGAGGAGGGTTCCCCATTCCCCTCTGGGATTGTAAGGATCAGGGGTGTGGCTCCCTGATTCCTTTCTCTCTCCCTGCGCTCCTTCCTTGCGTCTGCTGCCTGCATTCTCTCTTCCCTTGTCATATCCCTCTGCAAGAATACTCTTTTGAACCTCTCTACACCTACTAGACAGCACTTCCTTTCTAATAGTTCCTTTTTCCCGATTTCGCTCATGAAAACCACCTTTATCATTCGGTCTCTGTCCTTGTTGTACTTTCCAAGCCTGAAAACCTTTTCAACATTTTGCTCAGCTCCCTCCATCCTTACCTCTTTAAGGATCTCTTTAATCATGTTTTTGTCCTTGTCTCTCCGCTCCTTTGGTCTGGTCCCTGTTTGCTCCTTAACGCCTGCTACTACTACTGCTCTATTTCTCTCTATCAGCCGGCTGGTACATCTAGCCGCTTCCTGAGAGGAAGCCACTTCCATGGCAACTTCCTTAACGGCAGACCTAGCTTCAGGGCTCGTTTTAAGTATTTCAGCAAATGAGAGCTGAGGTGTGGAGGTCCCCTCCACAGTAGCATTCCTGTCTCCCTGAGTCATGGTTTGTGTCTGGTATTGTGGAGAAGTCTCCTTCAGGCTTCTTATCTCCTCCTTTGCTGCCCTTAGTTCATCCTGCAGGTTGGCAACTGTCTCCCTCATTACCCTCAGTTCTTCACTGAATTCATCCCACATTTGCTGGAATACTCCCTTCATCCAGGCTTCCTGTTCCACCCCTTCCTCTGAATTTGTTCCAGCCGCGATTGACATCCTGCGTGCGTAAGCCCGAGTTCGTGTCCCTTCCATTTTTTGCCCGAGAGAGAGAGAGAGAGAGAGAGAGAGAGAGAGAGAGAGAGAGAGAGAGAGAGAGAGAGAGAGAGAGAGAGAGAGAGAGAGAGAGAGAGAGAGAGAGAGTGAGAGAGTGAGAGAGAGAGAGAGAGGGAGAGAGGGAGAGAGAGTGAGTGTGTGTGGTGTGTGTGTGTACTCACCTATTTGCGCTTGCGGGAGTTGAGCTCTGGCTCTTTGGTCCCACTTCTCAACTGTCAATCAACTGGTGTACAGATTCCTGAGCCTACTGGGTTCCATCATATCTACATTTGAATCTGTGTATGGAGTGAGTGTGTGTGTGTACTCACCTAGTTGTGCTTGCGGGGGTTGAGCTCTGGCTCTTTGGTCCCGCCTTTCAACCGTCAATCAACGGTTCCCGAGTCTATTGGGCTCTATCATATCTACACTTGAAACTGTGTATGGAGTCAGCCTCCACCACATTACTTCC
Source organism: Procambarus clarkii (assembly GCF_040958095.1). Taxonomy (NCBI): domain Eukaryota; kingdom Metazoa; phylum Arthropoda; class Malacostraca; order Decapoda; family Cambaridae; genus Procambarus; species Procambarus clarkii. Next base: position 2,898,492 of record NW_027189141.1, read on the forward strand.
TAATGCATTCCATTTGTCAACCACTGACACTAAAAAAGTTCTTTCTAATATCTCTGTGGCTCATTTGGGCATTCAATTTCCACCTGTGTGTGTGTGTGTGTGTGTGTGTGTGTGTGTGTGTGTGTGTGTGTGTGACTTTACGAGGCTGAGGGGAGCGTGTTTTAGAAGAGTGATCGATAAAGAGTATCGCCGCCCTTAACCCCCTAGACTGTGCAGCTATTTCATATTACTACACAGAGATGCGCATGCCTAAAAATAGTTAAGTTTAAAGGAACAAAACAAGAAAATAGCGGTAGTTGCGGTGTTAAATGCTACAATCGAAGTAGCCTAATTTAGGAAGTAATTTTCTAGTCGCTCAGTACTTTGAATCTAGTAATCAAACAATTCTTCAAACTTTTTCTAATGTGGAGGCACATGATTCACGTGGCTCAACATTGTGGAAAAGCCCTGATGAAATCATGAGGGAGAGTTAGATATGGAATTAGATTGAGTCGAGTCTATTATGCCAGAGATGATCTTTGACGACAGAAAAAATTTCTCAAGACGATGCAAGTTCGCACTTTCGGGGTGTACTGTTGCTTCATGTCCAAGAGGTCAGGCCAGGCCGAGTCGGGTCGGGTCAGGTCAGGTCAGGTCAAGTCTTGAGTTGAACATTTAATGATAGTCTCATAATTGTGGTGGGTCATGTTTATGCTTTGACGCTTTGCAACAAACTGGAGCCACTATGGCATTATTTGATAGTGAAGTAGCCTTAGGCTATGTAAAGGGGGTGGAGACTAGCTTCCTAGCTCCTAGTTATAGCAAAGAACACGTTCAGGGACAAGGCACTCGGGATTCAGCACTAACAATCACATCAGATATTTAGAACCTATGGACTGAAGACTCTCCAAGCCATGTGTGATTTACCATGAGGCGATTTCGGGGCTTAGCGACACCGCGGCCCGGTCGTCGACCAGGCCTCTTAAGCCAGACTTTCCACCAACCTGCTCTATTTTAGACCTTGCTGACTGTGTGATAGTATAATATGGTTCCATTTAAATGCTGATAGGAACATGTCAGGGATAGTCAGTCGTGCATTGATTCAATTTCCTCTCAATGACTCGACTCGGGAGTTGAATATTTGGCGAATTGGAAATGTTGTACACTTTAGGGAAATGTGTCAACCATTATCTGTGTTGTACAATTGCCTTTTAAATACGAGTATTGTGTGCGTTCTGCAACTTGAGTTCATCTTAGTCATGTGGTGTGCAAGAGTGCAGGACAGTGTGAATGGATCCATTATGATTTTCATATGACGAGATAACAAGAAGACTCTCTAATTTGTCTTAAAAAAAAATGTATGATGGTAGTCCACTCCTCCCTCTACCCCAACATTATCCCTTTCCCCTTCCTCAATTTTGATCTTTTAACTCCACTTCACAGGAGTATGAAGGTGCACAATAAACACTTCACAGGAAGAGTATGAAGGTGCACAATAAACACTTCACAGGAAGAGTATGGGGTGCACAATAAACACTTCACAGGAGGAGTATGGGGTGCACAATAAACACTTCACAGGAAGAGTATGAAGGTGCACAATAAACATTTCACAGGAGTATGGGGTGCACAATAAACACTTCACAGGAAGAGTATAGGGTGCACAATAAACACTTCACAGGAGGAGTATGGGGTGCACAATAAACACTTCACAGGAAGAGTATGTAGGTGCACAATAAACACTTCACAGGAGGAGTATGGGGTGCACAATAAACACTTCACAGGAAGAGTATGGGGTGCACAATAAACACTTCACAGGAAGAGTATGGGGTGTACAATAAACACTTCACAGGAGGAGTATGGGGTGCACAATAAACACTTCACAGGAAGAGTATGTAGGGTGCACAATAACCACTTCACAGGAGGAGTATGGGGTGCACAATAAACACTTCACATGAAGAGTATGGGGTGCACAATAAACACACCTCCTCCACCGGCAACAATCCTATGGTGCACGCGACTCAGTAGTGCTCCTATACAATACAATGGTCTGGGGGCCAGATAAACGAAGCAGTTACGCAAGCATTTACGAACGTGTACATCTTTCCTCAATCTTTGGCGGCTTTGGTTACATTTATTAAACAGTTTACAGGCATGAAAACTTGCCAATCAACTGTTGTTATTGTTATAAACAGCCTCCTGGTGCTTCGGAGCTCATTAACTGTTTAATAATTGTAAACAAAGCCGCCAAAGATTGAGAAAAGATGGACAGGTTCGTAAGTGTTTGCGTAACTGCTTCGTGAATCTGGCCCCAGATCTTCCTAGAGCCTCAGTATATTATATTATATTCAGTAACTCGATTTCACAAGTCATTTTGTTTAATCTTTATTATCGTTATGTATTTAGTACATATCTACTATT
>NW_027189141.1:2905888-2958388 GCF_040958095.1 Procambarus clarkii
GATTTTAGAAGTTTGTTAAAAGTTCTTATGCTGAAAATAAGTTCATACAACTTTGTTAAAGTTCTTATGGGAGAAATTCAAATTCGTGTTTATGAGCCAGGGTTTTTCAGGTAAATTTTGTCAGTCATAGATTTGGAATTCTTATGATGAAATAATGTCATACGAGTTTGTTAAAGTTCTTATGTTGAAAATAATGTCATACGATAATGTCCCTCCCTCCCCCCTTACCTCACAATCTCTCGCGTCACCTGTGTTTACTTTAGCCGGTCAGCCAGCCGCCGCATGCAGGTTACCTCTTATCTTATCTTCTCCATAATATCTGGACCGTCCCTCTCCTTCATATTGTTCATTCATAGTTCCTTTTCATTAAACTATTCAGTTTTACATATATAAACAAAGTCAGGGACTAGCTCACGTTCCCACCTTAGTTTTACTAATACATCTTCTTTAGTATCCAATCATTTTCTTCGAGATTTAAAACACAGCTATTTCAAACGTATTAAAATACAATAATTTTGTTATCGAGCTCCAGCTCCTATCCCCGCCTTAGTCCCCTGTCGTATAATGAATACTAACAGTCCAATCCCTCTAAAATTTAAAAAATAATCATATTTCAAACGTAGTTCAATACAGTAATTTAGTTACCGAGCTCCAGCTCTTATCCTCCACCTTAGTTCCCTCCACATCTTCGTCAACCTAATCAAATTCCATGAAATTTTTACCCTCTGTATTTCAGACACAGTAAATAAGATCAAGTCAGTTACTGAGCTCCAGCTCTCATCCCCCGCCTTACTTCCCTCTCGTGTCTTCGGTATTATCCTATCAAATTCCCCGAAATTTTTACCCTCTGTATTTCAGACACCGTAAATAAGATCAATTATCTAGCTCCAGCTCTCGTCCCCCAACTTAGTTCTCTCTCGTATATTTGTAAATAACCCATCAATTTCCCTGAAATTTTTACCCTCTGTATTTCAGACATAGTAAATATGATGTAAACAATTATAAAACTCTAGCTCTTGTCCTCTGTCCAAGTTCACTCCTGTAAATTCATTACTATCAGTCCAAATCCCCCTGAGATTTAAACACCCAACTACATTTTCAGACATTGTAAATAAAACCAGTTCAGTTATCAAGTTTCAACTTTTGTCCCCCAGCTTAGTTCATTTTGTACAAGTTCTTTATTTCCAACTAAATCACCTGAGATTTAAGATCACCTTATTTCTAACGTAGTAAAATTAATCAGGGCATTAGCCAAGCTCCATTTCCTCTGTCTTAGATCATCGAACATAAATATATCCGAGCAAGTCCCTCTCCTGCCTATCTCTTTATCAGAGTAATTACCTTACCCTTCTCATCCCCAACGTATCCAAACCTTCAATAATCATCATACTGTATTTGCATATTTTCTCTATATTCAGCTGTGTTCTTCACATTTTGTCCATGTTTTCTGTGTTCATTCCATGTTCTACAAATGTTCACAGCATGCTCAGTTCAAATTTGTTCTACCATTTTCCCCGTATGTTCTCAATGTTCTTAGCTTGTTCTTCACATGTTCATTGTTCATTTTTTGTATTCCCTATGTTCCTTATCATGTCTTCATATTCTCTATAAGTTCATATTCCCTGCATGTTCACTCTATTCATCAACTTTTTCTTACATGTTTTCTGTGTTCACCGTATGTTCACTGTGTTCATTCCCCTACTTAACCTCAATTTTTTTTATGTTCTTTGTTTCTTTAAACCAATTTGTTTCTTCCATTCACTAACTAGTTCTTTGTCAAATAATATTATACTGCAATACAGTTCCCTCAACAATTTTAGTCACCAAGTTTTTATTTGCAAAACTATGTCAAAGTAATTCTCATAGTCAACTTAATAGTTCTACCAACCCCGTTCTTAAACAAATCTACACTTTATTCAGTTCCAAATTTACAAAGACAAACCTTTCTTGTAACTTTTTAACTAAAAATCTTTCGCCAATCAACTAAAACATAGTCACTTTCCTCATTTCTCAACTAAACTTATTATCCAATCAACCAAAAAATAGTCAAAGGAATCTTTCCAACACTGTTCATAACTAAACTTATTCCCTAGTCATCAGAAAATAACCGTGTTCTTCATGTTTCATTGTCATTTCATAACTAACTTTATCCGTCTTCAAGTAATTGAAAATAGGCATGTTCATCATTTCGTAACAGCCATTATGTTTTGTCAAGTAAGAAAAAATAACCAAAGATATCTTTCATCGCTGTTCTTAACTGACATTATACTTTGGGGAGCACAAAAATAGTCTCCCTCGTCATGTTTTGTCTTTTTCCTTAACTAAAAGTATTCATCAGTCAACTAAAAAATAGTTACTTCATCATGTTTCTTAACTGAAATATCACTTCTCTCATCTGAAATAGTCATGTGTAGCTTCTTTCCAACACTGTTCCTAACTAAAGTAACCTTTCACTTCGCTAAAATAGTCAAATGTAACTTTTTCAGCACTTTCCTAACTAAAATTAAATGTCGTTAAGTAAGAAATATAGTCAAAGACACTCTTCGAGACATCAAGGACTTACTCAAAGACATCAAAGTTGCACTCAAAGACATCCTTTGAGACATCAAAAACATCCTTTAAAACTTCAAGGGCACTCTTCGAAATATCAAAAGACACTCTCAAACACTCAAAAATTTACTCGCATCCTCAAAGTTATTCTCAGAGACATCTAAAGTTATTATGTAAGACATAAAAGTTATTCTCAGAGTCATCAAAGTTGTTCTCTAAGACATCAAAGTTATTCTCAGAATCATCAAAGAGATCTCTAATTCACCTTCGTTCTCCAAAAAGTTGTTCTCTAAGACACCTTCGTTCATCAAAGAAACTCTCCTTCTTCCATCATGTTATTCTTTAAGACATCTTCAGTCATAAAATTTCTCTCCAAAATGTAACTAGTTCAGCTTTTCATACCAAACCTGCACTTCTGTTAAAATATATTTTCTTAGTCACTTTACCCTAAAACCGTTCTTTGAACTACACTGTTCAAACCTACGTAACCTATCCTCTCCACCCAATGTTACTTAGTTAACGTAACGTTCCTAAACCTAACTTATCCTGCTTAACCTAACTTACCTACATTACCTAACGTAACGTTCCTAAACATAACTTTACCTATCCTAACTTTAATTTACCTTACCTTTACCTATCTTACCTAACTTAACCTGCATAACTTAACTTTACCTATCTTACCTAACTTAACCTGCATAACCTAACTTTACCTATCCTAACATAACTTACCTTCACCTTACCTAACCTAACCTAACTTATCCTGCTTAACATAACTTACCTACATTACCTAACTTATCCTGCTAAACCTAACTTTACCTATCCTAACATAACTTACCTTACATTACCTATCTTACCTAACTTAACCTGCATAACCTAACCTAACCTAACTTTACCTATCCTAACTTAACTTACCTTACCTTTACCTATCTTACCTAACTTAACCTGCATAACCTAACTTTACCTATCCTAACATAACTTACCTTTACCTTACCTAACCTAACTTATCCTGCTTAACCTAACTTACCTTACCTTACCTATCTTGCCTAACTTTACCTATCGTAACATAACTTACCTTACCTTACCTATCATACCTAACCTAACCTAACTTATCCTGCTTAACCTAACTTACCTTACCTTACCTATCTTACATAACTTTACCTATCGTAACATAACTTACCTTACCTTACCTATCATACCTAACTTACCTAACCTAACTTATCCTGCTTAACCTAACTTACCTACCCTACCTAACTTACCTAACTTAACCTAACTTATCCTGCTTAACCTAACTTACCTACATTACCTAACTTAACCTGCTTAACCTAACTTTACCTATCCTAACATAACTTACCTTTACCGTACCAATCTTACCTAACTTATCCTGCTTAACCTAACTTACCTACATTACCTAACTTAACCTGCTTAACCTAACTTTACCTATCCTAACATAACTTACCTTTACCTTACCTATCTTTCCTAACTTATCCTGCTTAACCTATCATACCTAACCTAACCTAACTTATCCTGCTTAACCTAACTTACCTTACCTTACCTATCTTACATAACTTTACCTATCGTAACATAACTTACCTTACCTTACCTATCATACCTATCTTACCTAACCAAACCTAACTTATCCTGCTTAACCTAACTTACCTACCCTACCTAACTTACCTAACTTAACCTAACTTATCCTGCTTAACCTAACTTACCAACATTACCTAATTTAACCTGCTTAACCTATCCTAACATAACTTACCTTACCTATCTTACCTAACTTATCCTGCTTAACCTAACTTACCTACATTACCTAACTTAACCTGCTTAACCTAACTTTACCTATCCTAACATAACTTACCTTTACCTTACCTATCTTTCCTAACTTATCCTGCTTAACCTAACTTACCTAACCTAACCTAACTTAACTTACCTTACCTTTACCTAACTTACCTAACTTAACCTGCTAAACCAAACTTTACCTATCCTAACATGACTTACCTTACATTACCTATCTTACCTAACTTAACCTGCATAACCTAACTTTACCTATCCTACTTTACCTTGCCTATCTTACCTAACTTACCTAACTTAACCTGCTAAACCTAACTTTACCTATCCTAACATGACTTACCTTACATTACCTATCTTACCTAACTTAACCTGCATAACCTAACTTTACCTATCCTATCCTACTTTACCTTACCTATCTTACCTAACTTACCTAACTTAACCTGCTAAACCTAACTTTACCTATCCTAACATGACTTACCTTACATTACCTATTTTACCTAACTTAACCTGCATAACCTAACTTTACCTATCCTACTTTACCTTACCTATCTTACCTAACTTAACCTGCTTAACCTAACTTACCCTACATTACATAACTTAACCTACCTTACCTAACTTAACCTGCTTAACCTAACTTACATATCTTATCTTACCTATCCTAATGTAACCTAACTTGCTTTACCTAACTTAATCTTACATTCCCAAACTGATGTATCCTAACTTATCTAGTCCAACCAGACATGATCTAGCTTACATAATTATTCCTGCTTGTCTTTTGTGTTTCGTCAATCATTGTCTCATATTCATTTACTCATTTCAAGGGATAATTCTCAAATGGACATTTTTGCATTTCAAGTGTTATTTGTTTAAGATTGAGTGTTTAACCATTTCAAAGGATTTTTGTTATATATGGGAATTTACTCGTTTCAATGGTTAATTTCTCAAATGGTCATTTTTTGCAGATCAAGGGTTATTTGTTACAGTTCATCAAGTTGCTCATAAGTTGTATTTATTATGTTTGTTATTATTTATTCTTATTCCCCAATCCCTTAACCTAACCTCTTGTAATCTTAGTGTATTTAGTAGGTTCTATCATATGTTCTTATTCCCCAACCCTTTAACCTAACCTTTCAGATGTAGTTTATTGTGTTTTTTGACGTATTTGTTGAATATATTATCCTTTTCCTAACCTTACAGATGTAGTTTTGTTTCTCCTTTTTGTATATTTTTACCCAAACCCACCATCCCACTTAACCTTCTTTCCTTCTTTTACTTTGTTTTCGCATATAAGTTCATTCTTTATCATGGTAATAATAAAAATTACAATAGTAAAGAATCAGATCTACTAAGACTTGAAATTGAGAAACAAGAGAGAATAAGGGAGAGAGATAGAAAGGAGGGTTAGAAGGAGTAGGAGAAACAAAGTAAAAGAAGGAAAGAAGGTTAAGTGGGATGGTGGGTTTGGGTAAAAATATACAAAAAGGAGAAACAAAACTACATCTGAAAGGTTAGGAAAAGGATAATATATTCAACAAATACGTCAAAAAACACAATAAACTACATCTGAAAGGTTAGGTTAAAGGGTTGGGGAATAAGAACATATGATAGAACCTACTAAATACACTAAGATTACAAGAGGTTAGGTTAAGGGATTGGGGAATAAGAATAAATGATAGAACCTACTAAATACAACTTATGAGCAACTTGATGAACTTTAACAAATAACCCTTGATCTGCAAAAATGACCATTTGAGAAATTAGCCCTTGAAACGAGTAAATGAATATGAGACAATGATTGATGAAACACAAAAGACAAGCAGGAATAATTATGTAAGTTAGATCATGTCTGGTTGGACTAGATAAGTTAGGATACATCAGTTTGGGAATGTAAGATTAGGTTAGGTAAAGCAAGTTAGGTTAGGTTGGATAGGTAAGATAAGGTTAGGTTAGGTTAAGTTATGTAAGTTAGGTTAAGCAGGTTAAGTTAGGTGAGGTAAGGTAAGTTAGGTTAAGTTAGGTAGGGTAGGTAAGTTAGGTTAAGCAGGTTAAGTTAGGTAAGGTAAGGTAAGTTAGGTTAAGCAGGTTAAGTTAGGTAAGGTAAGGTAAGTTAGGTTAAGCAGGATAAGTTAGGTTAAGTTAGGTAAGTTAGGTAGGGTAGGTAAGTTAGGTTAAGCAGGATAAGTTAGGTTAGGTTAGGTAAGTTAGGTATGATAGGTAAGGTAAGGTAAGTTATGTTACGATAGGTAAAGTTATGTAAGATAGGTAAGGTAAGGTAAGTTAGGTTAGGTATGATAGGTAAGGTAAGGTAAGTTATGTTACGATAGGTAAAGTTTGGCAAGATAGGTAAGGTATGGTAAGTTAGGTTAAGCAGGATAAGTTAGGTTAGGTAAGTTAGGTAAGGTAAAGGTAAGTTATGTTAGGATAGGTAAAGTTAGGTTATGCAGGTTAAGTTAGGTAAGATAGGTAAAGGTAAGGTAAGTTAAGTTAGGATAGGTAAAGTTAGGTTAGGTTAGGTTATGCAGGTTAAGTTAGGTAAGATAGGTAATGTAAGGTAAGTTATGTTAGGATAGGTAAAGTTAGGTTTAGCAGGATAAGTTAGGTAATGTAGGTAAGTTATGTTAAGCAGGATAAGTTAGGTTAGGTTAGGTGAGGTAAAGGTAAGTTATGTTAGGATAGGTAAAGTTAGGTTATGCAGGTTAAGTTAGGTAAGATAGGTAAAGTTAAGTTATGCAGGTTAAGTTAGGTAAGATAGGTAAAGGTAAGGTAAATTAAAGTTAGGATAGGTAAAGTTATGTTTAGGAACGTTACGTTAGGTAATGCAGGTAAGTTAGGTTAAGCAGGATAAGTTAGGTTTAGGAACGTTACGTTAACTAAGTAACATTGGGTGGAGAGGATAGGTTACGTAGGTTTGAACAGTGTAGTTCAAAGAACGGTTTTAGGGTAAAGTGACTAAGAAAATATATTTTAACAGAAGTGCAGGTTTGGTATGAAAAGCTGAACTAGTTACATTTTGGAGAGAAATTTTATGACTGAAGATGTCTTAAAGAATAACATGATGGAAGAAGGAGAGTTTCTTTGATGAACGAAGGTGTCTTAGAGAACAACTTTTTGGAGAACGAAGGTGAATTAGAGATCTCTTTGATGATTCTGAGAACAACTTTGATGACTCTGAGAATAACTTTTATGTCTTACATAATAACTTTAGAGGTCTCTGAGAATAACTTTGAGGATGCGAGTAAATTTTTGAGTGTTTGAGAGTGTCTTTTGATATTTCGAAGAGTGCCCTTGAAGTCTTAAAGGATGTTTTTGATGTCTCAAAGGATGTCTTTGAGTGCAACTTTGATGTCTTTGAGTAAGTCCTTGATGTCTCGAAGAGTGTCTTTGACTATATTTCTTACTTACCGACATATAATTTTAGTTAGGAAAGTGCAGAAAAAGTTACATTTGACTATTTTAGCGAAGCGAAAGGTTACTTTAGTTAGGAACAGTGTTGGAAAGAAGCTACACATGACTATTTCAGATGAGAGAAGTGATATTTCAGTTAAGAAACATGATGAAGTAACTATTTTTTAGTTGACTGATGAATACTTTTAGTTAAGGAAAAAGACAAAACATGACGAGGGAGACTATTTTTGTGCTCCCCAAAGTATAATGTCAGTTAAGAACAGCGATGAAAGATATCTTTGGTTATTTTTTCTTACTTGACAAAACATAATGGCTGTTACGAAATGATGAACATGCCTATTTTCAATTACTTGAAGACGGATAAAGTTAGTTATGAAATGACAATGAAACATGAAGAACACGGTTATTTTCTGATGACTAGGGAATAAGTTTAGTTATGAACAGTGTTGGAAAGATTCCTTTGACTATTTTTTGGTTGATTGGATAATAAGTTTAGTTGAGAAATGAGGAAAGTGACTATGTTTTAGTTGATTGGCGAAAGATTTTTAGTTAAAAAGTTACAAGAAAGGTTTGTCTTTGTAAATTTGGAACTGAATAAAGTGTAGATTTGTTTAAGAACGGGGTTGGTAGAACTATTAAGTTGACTATGAGAATTTGACATAGTTTTGCAAATAAAAACATGGTGACTAAAATTGTTGAGGGAACTGTATTGCAGTATAATATTATTTGACAAAGAACTAGTTAGTGAATGGAAGAAACAAATTGGTTTAAAGAAACAAAGAACATAAAAAAAATTGAGGTTAAGTAGGGGAATGAACACAGTGAACATACGGTGAACACAGAAAACATGTAAGAAAAAGTTGATGAATAGAGTGAACATGCAGGGAATATGAACTTATAGAGAATATGAAGACATGATAAGGAACATAGGGAATACAAAAAATGAACAATGAACATGTGAAGAACAAGCTAAGAACATTGAGAACATACGGGGAAAATGGTAGAAAAAATTTGAACTGAGCATGCTGTGAACATTTGTAGAACATGGAATGAACACAGAAAACATGGACAAAATGTGAAGAACACAGCTGAATATAGAGAAAATATGCAAATACAGTATGATGATTATTGAAGGTTTGGATACGTTGGGGATGAGAAGGGTATTGTAATTACTATGATAAAGAGATAGGCAGGAGAGGGACTTGCTCGGATATATTTATGTTCGATGATCTAAGACAGAGGAAATGGAGCTTGGCTAATGCCCTGATTAATTTTACTACGTTAGAAATAAGGTGATCTTAAATCTCAGGTGATTTAGTTGGAAATAAAGAACTTGTACAAAATGAACTAAGCTGGGGGACAAGAGTTGAAACTTCATAACTGAACTGGTTTTATTTACAATGTCTGAAAATGCAGTTGGGTGTTTAAATCTCAGGGGGATTTGGACTGATAGTAATGAATTTACAGGAGTGAACTTGGACAGAGGACAAGAGCTAGAGTTTTATAATTGTTTACATCATATTTACTATGTCTGAAATACAGAGGGTAAAAATTTCAGGGAAATTGATGGGTTATTTACAAATATACGAGAGAACTAAGTTGGGGGACGAGAGCTGGAGCTAGATAACTGTTTTGATCTTATTTACGGTGTCTGAAATACAGAGGGTAAAAATTTCGGGGAAATTGATGGGTTATTACAAATATACGAGAGAGAACTAAGGTGGGGGACGAGAGCTGGAGCTCAGTAACTGACTTGATCTTATTTACTGACTTTGAAGTATGTCTGCTTTAAATTTCGGGGAAAATTGATCTGTTATTAACGATCTTGTACAAATGAACTAAGCTGGGGGACAAGAGCTAGAGTTTGATAATTGTTTGGATTTACTAAACTACGTCTGAAATACAGAGGGTAGAAATTTCAGGGAATTTGATAGGATAATACCGAAGACACGAGAGGGAAGTAAGGCGGGGGATGAGAGCTGGAGCTCAGTAACTGACTTGATCTTATTTACTGTGTCTGAAATACAGAGGGTAAAAATTTCAGGGAATTTGATTAGGTTGACGAAGATGTGCGAGGGAACTAAGGTGGAGGATAAGAGCTGGAGCTCGGTAACGAAATTACTGTATTGAACTACGTTTGAAATATGATTATTTTTTAAATTTTAGAGGGATTGGACTGTTAGTATTCATTATACGACAGGGGACTAAGGCGGGGATAGGAGCTGGAGCTCGATAACAAAATTATTGTATTTTAATACGTTTGAAATAGCTGTGTTTTAAATCTCGAAGAAAATGATTGGATACTAAAGAAGATGTATTAGTAAAACTAAGGTGGGAACGTGAGCTAGTCCCTGACTTTGTTTATATATGTAAAACTGAATAGTTTAATGAAAAGGAACTATGAATGAACAATATGAAGGAGAGGGACGGTCCAGATATTATGGAGAAGATAAGATAAGATAAGAGGTAACCTGCATGCGGCGACTGAAAATGACTGAGCGACTGAGATTTAATGAAAATATGGATAATAATTCATGTTGCCGGGGATGGAGATAATAATTAGTGTTGCCTGTACCCAGGTTGGTATGGAGGTCCCTCCTAGATCAAACTGCTGACCTTCCTCAGGATGCAACCCACAACAGCTGCCTAGCTCCAAGGTAATTAGAATAGTAATAGGAAAATAAGCGATCACCATCATCATCACTACCACACTACTCGCCATTATCATCACTACCACACTATTCACTATCATCACACTACCACACTACTCACCATCATCATCACTACCACACATTTCACTATCATCATCACTACCACACTACTCACCATCATCACTACCACACTACTCACCATCATCATCACTACCACACTATTCACTATCATCATCACTACCACACTACTCACTATCATCATCACTACCTCACTACTCACCATCATCATCACTACCTCACTACTCACCATCATCATCACTACCACACTACTCACCATCATCATCACTACCACACTACTCACCATCATCATCACTACCACACTATTCACTATCATCATCACTACCACACTACTCACCATCATCATCACTACCACACTATTCACTATCATCATCACTACCTCACTACTCACCATCATCATCACTACCACACTATTCACTATCATCATCACTACCACACTACTCACCATCATCATCACTACCACACTATTCACTATCATCATCACTACCACACTACTCACCATCATCATCACTACCACACTATTCACTATCATCATCACTACCACACTACTCACCATCATCATCACTACCACACTATTCACTATCATCATCACTACCACACTACTCACCATCATCATCACTACAACACTATTCACTATCATCATCACTACCACACTACTCACCATCATCATCACTACCACACGATTCACCATCATCATCACTACCACACTATTCACTATCATCATCACTACCACACTATTCACTATCATCATCACTACCACACTACTCACCATCATCATCACTACTCACTATCATCATCACTACCACACTACTCACTATCATCATCACTACCACACTACTCACCATCATCATCACTACCACACTACTCACCATCATCATCACTACCTCACTACTCACCATCATCATCACTACCACACTACTCACTATCATCATCACTACCACACTACTCACCATCATCATCACTACCACACTACTCACCATCATCATCACTACCACACTACTCACCATCATCATCACTACCACACTACTCACCATCATCATCACTACCTCACTACTCATTATCATCATCACTACTCACTCTCACTACCACACTACTCACCGAGTAGTGAGGTAGTGATGATGATAGTGAGTAGTGTGGTAGTGATGATGTTTATGAGTAGTGTGGTAGTGATGATGGTGAGTAGTGATGATGATGATGATGGTGAGTAGTGAGGAAGTGATGATGTTAGTGAGTAGTGAGGAAATGATGATGGTAGTGAGTAGAGAAGTAGTGATGATGATGGTGAGTAGTGAGGTAGTGATGATGGTGAGTAGTGTGGTAGTGATGGTGAGTAGTGAGGTAATGATAACGATGGTGAGTAGTGTGGTAGTGATGATGTTACTGAGTAGTGAAGTATATATATAGGTAAGGTTAGATTAGGTTAGGTTAGGTTTAATTAGGTTAGATTAGTTTAGGCTAAGAAATAGGCTATTTTTGTTGAAATAGAAATAGGGCAGTAATTGTTGGTAGCATGTCTTCTCTGTTCACGTAGCAGTAAATAGGTATCCAGGAGTTAGTTAGATTAGGTTAGGTTAGGTTAGTTTAGGCTAGAGAATAGGCTAGGTTTGTAGAAATAGAAAAAGAAGGGCTGTAATTGTAGGTAGCGTTTCCTATCACCGAATACATCTATTCACCTAACAGTAAATAGGTATCCAGGAGTTAGTTGCGTTAGGTTAGGTTAGTTTAGATTAGGTTATGTTTGTTTTGACTAGGAAATAGGCTAGGTTTGCAGGTTAAGTTAGGTTAGTTTAGGCTAGGAAATAGGCTAGGTTTGTAGAAATAGAAAAAGGGCTGTAATTGTTGGTAGCCTATCTAACCTAACCAAGGAACCTAACCAAGCAACCTAACCAAGCAACCTAACCAACCAACCTAACCAAGGAACCTAATCAACCAACCTAAGCAACCAACCTAAGCAACCAACCTAACCGAAGAACCTAACCAACCAACCAACCTAACCAAGCAACCTAACCAACCAACCTAACCAAGCAACCTAACCAACCAACCTAAGCTATCTAACCTAACCAACCAACCTAAGCTATTTAACCTAACCAACCAACCTAAGCTATCTAACCTAACCAACCAACCTAAGCTATCTAACCTAACCAACCAACCTAAGCTATCCTACCAACCTAACCAACCAACCTAACCAAGCAACCTAACCAACCAACCTAACCAAGGAACCTAACCAACCAACCTAACCAACGTAAGCTATCTAACCTAACGTAACCAACCAACCTAACCAACCAACCTAACCGAAGAACCTAACCGAAGAACCTAACCAACCAAGCAACCTAACCAAGCAACCTAACCAACCTAACCAACCAACCTAACCGAAGAACCTAACCGAAGAACCTAACCAACCAAGCAACCTAACCAACCAACCTAACCAACCTAACCAACCAACCTAACCGAAGAACCTAACCAACCAAGCAACCTAACCAACCAACCTAACCAAAGAACCTAACCAACCAACCAATCAACCAACCTAACCAAGCAACCTAACCAACCAACCTAACCAACCAACCTAACCAAGCAACCTAACCAAGCAACCTAACCAACCAACATAACTAACCTAACCAACCAACATAACTAACCTAACCAACCAACTTAAGTATCTAACCTAACCAACCAACCTAATCAACCAACCTAAGCAATCTAACCTAACCAACTAACCTAACCAACCAACCTAACTAACCAACCTAACCAAAGAACCTAACCAACCTAACCAACCAACCTAACTAACCAACCTAACCAAAGAACCTAACCAACCTAACCAACCAACCTAACCAGCGTAACCAACCAACCTAAGCTATCCAACCAACCAACCTAAGCTATCCAACCAACCAACCTAAGCTATCCAACCAACCAACCTAAGCTATCCAACCAACCAACCTAACTAACCTAACCAACCAACCTAACCAACGTAACCAACCAACTTAACCAATGTAATAACGTAACCAACTTAACCTAACCAACCAACCAAAGCAATGTAACCTAACCTGAGCAACCTAACCTGACCTGAGCAACCTGACCTGAGCAACCTGACCTGAGCAACCTAACCTGAGCAACCTAACCTGAGCAACCTAACCTGAGCAACCTAACCTGAGCAACCTAACCTGAGCAACCTAACCTGAGCAACCTAACCTGAGCAACCTAACCTGAGCAACCTAACCTAACCAACCTAACCTGAGCAACCTAACCTAACCAACCTAACCTGAGCAACCTAACCTAACCTGAGCAACCTAACCTGAGCAACCTAACCTGAGCAACCTAACCTGAGCAACCTAACCTAACCAACTAACCAACCTAATTATGTTATTATATTATTATTATTATTTTATTATTATTATTATTATATTATTATTACTATTATTATTATATATTATATTATTATTATTATATATTATATTATATTATTATTATACAACCTTATTATATTATCAACTCCCTTCTTATTATCTGACACGAACCTTCGGTTCGTGTCAGAGTCCATGAGTGTCCGTGTGCGTGTCCGTGTGAGTGTCCGTGTCCGTGTATCCAAGGGGTTTTGGGTCCAGGAAGCTATTTGTGTCGACCCAAATTGCCTCCCTTCTCCCCACCTGAAATCCAGGTGGATTGAAAGACCTGCCCGAGGTCAGTGGATCCAGGTATCCGTCCGTGGCCCCCCGGACTTCAACCCTTCCCCACATTCCAAGGAGTCGGTCAATCAATCTTCGGCTATCCAGAGAATCTATCGAAACTGATGCTCCTACAGGAGGGGACACACAGAGAAATCTGTGCCCTGTACTTGCAACCGTTCCGACAGGCTCGAACGCAGATCTATCCGGATTAGGAACTTGTTCTATCCGACTAGGCCACGCTGGAGTTGCCTTCTGAATCAAATTTGGCACTTGTATTTATATCTCATAGCAAGGTTAGTTAGTGTCTATTTATCAACAGTTGCAATGATTGATATGTGAAGTTGTTAATTTGTGTTGACAGTTAGAAATACCTGACAGCTTTGTTTGATAAGGTTGCAGTCCCGTGAGGCAGTTTTATGAATGAATATTGGAGAATTTAGGCTAACTGACGTGTGTGTGTGTGTGTGTACTCACCTAGTTGTGTTTGCGGGGGTTGAGCTCTGGCTCTTTGGTCCCGCCTCTCAACCGTCAATCAACAGGTGTACAGATTCCTGAGCCTATTGGGCTCTATCATATCTACACTTGAAACTGTGTATGGAGTCAGCCTCCACCACATCACCTCCTAATGCATTCCATTTGTCAAACACTCTGACACTAAACAAGTTCTTTCAAATATCTCTGTGGCTCATTTGGGCACTCAGTTTCCACCTGTGTCCCATTGTGCTTGTTCCCCTTGTGCTAAATAGACCGTCTTTATCTACCTTATCAATTCCCTTCAGAATCTTGAATGTGGTGACCATGTCCCCCCTAACTCTTCTGTCTTCCAACACTGTGTGTGTGTGTGTGTGCGCATAAGAGGCTGGTACATAAGCTGGAGAGACAGGCACGTGTAGCTGGTAAGGTGCTCCAGTTAATAAGGGATTATCTAAGCAATAGGAAGCAGAGAGTTACGGTGAGGGGGTGAGACCTCCGATTGGCGTGAAGTCACCAGTGGAGTCCCACAGGGCTCTGTACTCGGTCCTATCTTGTTTCTGATATATGTAAATGATCTCCCGGAGGGTATCGATTCATTTCTCTCAATGTTTGCGGACGCTGCTAAAATTATGAGAAGGATTAAAACCGAAGAGGACTGTTTGAGGTTTCAAGAAGACCTAGACAAGCTGAAGGAATGGTTGTTAGAGTTTAACCCAACCAAATGTAATGTAATGGAGATAGGTGTAGGAAGCAGGAGGCCAGATACAAGGTATCATCTGGGAGAGGAAATTCTTCAGAAATCAAAGAAGGAAAAAGACTTAGGGGTTGATATCACGCCAGACCTGTCTCCTGCAGCACATATCAAGAGGATAACATCAGCGGCATATGCCAGGCTGGCCAACATACGAACGGCATTCAGAAACTTGTGTAAAGAATCATTCAGAATTTTGTATACCACATAAGTCACGCCAATCCTGGAGTATGCAGCCCCAGCATGGAGTCCATATCTAGTAAAGGATAAGACTAAACTGGAAAAGGTTCAAAGGTTTGCCACCAGATCTTAAAGACCCCCTCCCCCCCCGCAGGTCCAGGCTGAGGGCAACACAGCTCGTGGCAGATGCAACAGCATATAACCATCTTAGTATAATTGCAACATTGCCATGAGTTTAGCAACACTGTTTTACCCATTCACATGCATTTTGAACCCCATTGCCATACTTTTTTTACCCTATTGCCATACTTTTTTTACCCTATTGCCATACTTTTTTTACCCTATTGCCATACTTGTTTACCCTATTGCCATACTTTTTTTACCCTATTGCCATACTTGTTTACCCTATTGCCATACTTTTTTTACCCTATTGCCATACTTGTTTACCCTATTGCCATACTTTTTTTACCCTATTGCCATACTTTTTTTACCCTATTGCCATACTTTTTTTACCCTATTGCCATACTTTTTTTACCCTATTGCCATACTTTTTTTACCCTATTGCCATACTTTTTTTACCCTATTGCCATACTTTTTTACCCCCATTGCCATACTTTTTTCCCCATTGCCATGCATAATAATCATTGCTTAAAAACATATATTTGAAGGAAATTAAGACTTAATTATTGGTAGCATTTGCAAGTAAAAGGTTATACAAAACAAATAATAGGGTGAAAGACAGACTGTTTTAGCGTGAAGAAACAGCTTCAGCGTCAAGAAACAAAAACAGCTTCAGCGTCAAGAAACAAAGACAGCTTCAGCGTCAAGAAACAAAAACAGCTTTAGCGTGAAGGAGCAAAAACAGCTTTAGCGTGAAGGAACAAAAACAGCTTTAGCGTGAAGGAACAAAAACAGCTTTAGCGTGAAGGAACAAAAACAGCTTTAGCATGAAGGAACAAAAACAGCTTTAGCATGAAGGAACAAAGACAGCTTCAGCGTGAAGAGTGAAAGAGATAGAGGCCCCAAGAGACTCCACACCTTAAAATATATATAAGATAAATTTTAAAATACAACTGTAGCTCTTCCAAACCACTTTTATTTTGGTGTAGTGGCTAAACTGTATGAACCAAACCCAGCAATATTAGAAGCATGGACACCAACACCCAAATAGAACAAGTAGCGGGAAGACATTTGAAATTGAATTATTTGACAGTTGACAATACCGTTAACCGTCATGGTTCAAATTTGAAAGGAGGGAAGGATTTAAAATTGTATTATTTAACGGTCTAAAAATACACCACAACGATAGACGTGGATATATATATACACTGAGAAGTATAACTCCCCTTTTTTGCTGTATACTGAGAGTATACTTTAGTCCAGTATACTTGTGGTCACCTTAAGAACCTTGCAGATAGGCCTTAGGCCTTAAAGACAAGCGTCAATGTAAGGATGACATGTGCAGCCACAGATGTACTTGTAGCAGACATGGAGAATGTCTCCAGTAGCCTCTTCCCCCTCACAACACTATTCTAACAACTCCGCCCAATGAACTTTTCAAAATAATTAGTTCTACCCTTACCCATTTTCCCTCATAAAAAGGCTTAGTTATCTCATCAGAAGTAACAAGACTTTTCATAATGTTGTACTTAGAATCTATAGACTATAAATTACTCATTACTTTACTCCGTGTCATAGAAAACGGCGTGAAGGTTTGTGGGTGCCTACCATTTGCATAAACAGCAAACCAATTTCGTTTTTTGCTGGTCCTGTTGATTCTTTCTAATTTTCAATTGCTTTCCTTATTTGCAATAAATTATTATTTTGGTGGATATGTTGAGATTACTGAGCTGTCTGTCATGAGTGTGGGGAGGGGGGGGGGGAGAGAGAGGAGCTGGGCCGCCTACAGCCACTCCGACTGTCTCACCACTCGGCTGTTAAAGGCTTTGTCTCAGGTTAGTGTGGGTCACCCAGGTGTGGGAGGAGACACAGGTGTGGGTGTTGGTGCAGGTGTGGGAGGCCATGTAGGTGTCGAGGACCACAGATACTAGGGGGGGGGGGGGGAAATGACGATGATGGGTGTGGCATGTGATATTGGTACATATGAGGCTGCGTGTTTAGAAATATGTGGTTTTGGGGGGTGAGTGAACTGTGAGGGTGAGAGTGAGTGAACTGTAAGAGGGCTGAGTGAGAGTGAGTGACTGTGAGAGAGGGTGAGTGAGAGTGAGTGAACTGTGAGGGTGAGAGTGAGTGACTGTGAGAGAGGGTGAGTGAGAGTGATTGGACTGCAAGAGAGGGTGAGTGAGAGTGAGTGAACTGTGAGGGTGAGAGTGAGTGACTGTGAGAGAGGGTGAGTGAGAGTGATTGGACTGTAAGAGAGGGTGAGTGAGAGTGAATGAACTGTGAGAGGGGTGAGTGAGTGGGTGGAGGTTGGTGTGAAATGTCAGCAGGTGAGAGGGTCCACAGTAGTTTCCCCTCACCCCCTCCCCTTCCCCCTCATCCACCTACACTTTCATCCTCATCCACCTGCCTCTTCACTCCAGGACCCCCCCACTCATCTGCCCTTTCCTCATATCTCCTCATCTGCCATCTGAGGCCAGTGGCACTCACCTCCCCCCCCCTACATCTGAGTGCCTCACACACACTTGTATGCCGCTAGCAGGTGTGTGTGTGACGTGTGTATGAAGCCCTCATGTATGCTGCCCTCACGTCTATGCTTCCCATATGAGTATGCTGCACAGGCACATGTGCAGTCTGCGAGCCTGTGTCACCCACGCTCCTATGCCTCATGACACTCGTGAGGTACACATACACACACACTCATATTTGGCCAACACACTCATGCCGCCCACTTACTCATGCCTTCCATGGACTCATAGCACCGCCAAACCCATGAGTGTTCATCAATAAACACTCGGGCGTAATAGACGCATTCCAGCACATATGTACGCCCGCACATACGTACACCCGCACGTACGTACGTCCGCACATATGTACGCCCACACGGACACACTGGGAAGCATACACGAACCTCCCTCTCAGACCACCTCGGTAGTTATCTAAGTATTTGCGATGGTCCGAAAGCATATTACGGTTTCAGTGATAGCCTACTGACAAACAGGGAAATGAACCTTTGTCCTAAACAGAAATTATTCTCAAGTTATACATTTATTGTAATATAAATCCAGACTGGACACCACGAGCGTAGCTCTCGTCATGTAAGTACATTTAGGTAGTTACGCACACACACATATATGTAAACAAAACACATAGCCTGTTATACAGGAATTGTAGGTTTATATCTACAGATGACTGGAAGGAAGAGAGACCACGTGGTTTAAGCTGTATATATGTTGTTGTTGTTGAGTTAGGGGCGACGACGATCGTGGGATCGGATGCGCCCCGGCGTACCCGTGAAGGGTGAATCGCAAAGCCAGAAAAGGCGAAACGCCAAGCCAAAATGCGAAACGAGTGACGCCAAGCACTAGAAACTAATATGCCACACGGCAAAGCTACGCACAAAGGGAGAGGCAGAAGCACAGAATATAACAGGGCAAACAAACAGCCAGAAGGGCACACAGCATGTCATAGAGCAAATACACAAGAAATCAGAGCACAAACTTGCCCGGGAACTTGGCCCGCGGGAACCTTACATTGAACGCCTCCCAGAGCACCCATTGCCAAGGGTCCATCCACCGGGGACGCCATAACATCCGGAACCGGGGCAAAAACACCTGCAAACTGGGGACCCAGATATTAGAACTCATGAGGCGAGAAGTCGCCACTCGCCCCCACAGGAAGGGAACTTGCCCACCATGAAAGCACTCCGGTCCGTCAGACAGCAGTAACTCGGCAATCTTCGACCAGTGACCCGGTGGCATCACAGACGCCGGCAACACGTCCCCCAGGGCCCCAACGAGCACCCGCACCACAGGGGTACCCACGGCCCCGGGCACACCACCAGACGACAGCAGGGAACCCGGACGGCGCGCATCCTTCCGTAACGTCACCACCAGGCCGCCCCCAGCACCAGAGTCCACACCATCCCTGGCAACGGAAGCCACCACCCCCCACTGTGGAGAGTCCCCCGGCGGAGAAAGATTCGAAGGCACGTCCGAGACACAGGCTCCAGCACCGGCAGGCACATGGACCTCCGCCACCACGAACCGCGGAGACATCGACCCATCCGTACCCACACTGTCAACACCCGAAGCCCCGCAGTCACTGAAGTCACCAACGTCGGCCCAGGAAGAAGACGAACGCCGGGAACGTTTGGGCACCGGCCGGATATCGTCCGAGCCGGTAAGTGACCCAGAAACACGGGTACCACGAGCCGAAGGAACCGACGCCAGGACGGCAACAGCCTCTACCACAGGGGGAACCGGGCCACACACAGCAGGAGGCTCCGCAGCCACCCCAGCACCAAGCACATCCGGGACCCGAGTCACGGACACAGGGCCAGGCGCACCATCAGAAGAC
The DNA here is from genome assembly GCF_040958095.1 of Procambarus clarkii. NCBI lineage: Eukaryota > Metazoa > Arthropoda > Malacostraca > Decapoda > Cambaridae > Procambarus > Procambarus clarkii. Next base: position 2,925,907 of record NW_027189141.1, read on the forward strand.
GAGGGAGAAGACAGCGACGTCACACTGGGAGCTCCAGGAAGGCCCACGGGAGCAGCTGGAACAGCGACAGGATCAGGCAGACCAACCGACGGTACCTCAAGAACCGGAGGAGGGACGGCAACAACCGGAGGAGGGACGGCAACAACCGGAGGAGGGACGGCAACAACCGGAGGAACGGCAGGCGCCGCCGGGGAAGCTGCAGCAGCAGACGGGACGCGCACCACCTCATCAACATCACCGGAGACTGCCTCCAGAGGGAGCGGCGGGAAATCCTCGTCGCGGAACAAGTTGACAGGAGCAGCAGAGCACCCGGCAGCCTGATGCCCCAACAGGCCACACCGGAAACAGGTACGAGGGTGCCGGGCATAATACACCCGGACGTAGTACCCCATAAGCCGGACAGAAGAAGGTATATCCGACCGCAGGCGCATCCCCAACGTGCGAATGTTTGTACGCCTCCCAGCATACCGCTCCGAGGAGAGCGTGTTCACCCGCACGCTGACAACAGTACCAAGACCCCCGAAGTAACGCCGGAGGAGGTCATCAGGGAACTCCAGGGGCGCACCATGGATACTGACATAAGTCAGGGCACCACTGCGGTCCGAAATTGCCACAGAGCCGGCATCGTCTGGCAACGGCAACGTACTCCCCCCGTACCGACGGAGGAAGTCCCGGTACTCGTCCTCCACCACGAACCTAATAACAACCCGATGGGCCGTAACTAGCTCCACACCGTAAACAGCTTCCACCGGGATACGAAGCATGTCACACATCACCATCTCGATGGTCGGATAACCAGCCTTACAAGTGAACTCCAGGCCCACGGAGTTCACACGCATAACAGGAGGAAGATGGCCCCCCATGTCAGAACTGCCACGTCAACGGAGCCAGGCAGGCAACAAAACTGGTAGGGTAGAGACGCCCACACCACCTGGCGACCAAAACAGCAAACAACTCCAACAGCCACGGAGGGTCGGTAAACGTCCTCACTCCACGGCTGCTAGCAGTAGACCTAAGCTGTATATATAGAACAGATCCACGAGGCTTCCTCCTCTAACAACAACAACAACAACTGCAATCCGAGCCGTTTCCGACACCATAGGCGTCTGAATCCAAACATGAGAAAATCCACATTCTCATAAGAACACTAAGATATAACCACTATTCAAGAAAGACAACATGATCCTAAAGAAAGGAATAATAACTGCACACCGCTAAATATTATCTATAAAAATTAAGAATAGCGTGTCGAAAATATAAATATTTCGTGAATCCGGTGTAGACGGCTACTTGTCTCACGAACACCGGGGGGAGACTTTTTTTTTTTTTTTTTTTCTCTCTTTTTAGCAGGGATAATCCTGCGCGGGCCCTAAGCCTCTGGCTGGCCCACTAAGTGAAGCTCGTTTCTGTTTTACCTGGGCGGAGGATGAGTATGTATGACCCGTATGGTCGCTTCAGTAAGATTTTGCCATATGTGTTTAACAACTTCCTCTGCTCTGTCGAATCGAAGGTGAAATCTTAACGGGTTTGTAACTGTGCACTGTGTTAGATAATGTTCCAGTGGTCTGTCGGGCATTTCTCCACAGTGTTGACATTTCCTCTCACCTTCCGGAACCCGTAAGCCTTTTTCCCATGCATATGGGTAACCAAGCCTGATGCGATGTAAGTGCACTTCTGTTGTTCTACCGCCCCCGTTCATCAAACTAAGTGGTTCGTAGTTGGTGGAATTCTTGTACCAACCCGCAGATCCTGATGTTGCAACTGCTGTGTTGTGGTCACTGTACAGCCTTCGCATTGCTCTGTTTCGAATCACTTTCTTCATCTGGGAGAGACTCTGTGGTATGTAAATGTCTACATTCCTCCTCTTAGTAGCAAGTTTTGCAGCTTCGTCTGCAATGTCATTACCTAATAGTCCCACATGACTTGGCACCCAGTTGATAAGCACCCGTCGGCCTTGTCGGTGGAGTGTGTGCAGGAATGATAAGACATTGGTGATCAGATGGATGTTATCACATATGTGTTCCTGTGGCAAGGTTTCAATGGCGGTTCTCGAATCTGTATGGACGATAACATGTTGGCGGTGTTCAGCAAGAGCATGTTCCAAAGCCTTTTGAATGGCTAGCATCTCAGTCTGTAAAGTCGAACACCCATTTGAGAGACTCCAACTATATACAGAGTTTCCTGCTTTAACTGCAGCTCCGGTTTCCTGTCCCTGCTGGTCTACTGACCCATCCGTGAAGTAAGTGAAGCTGTCGGATGCCATGTTTGCTTCTATATGCATCTGTGCAATGTGACGTAGCAGATGAGGATGTGTCTGGTTCTTCTTTCCGTCAAGAGCCATAATCTGAAAGTCTGCTGGCAGAGATTCCCAAGGGGCTTGTATAACAAAGTCTGCATGTATGTCGTCGACACCCACCGGGGGAGACGACGCTAGCCAGAGGTGTAGACGGCTACTTGTCTCACGAACACCGGGGGAGACGACGCTAGCCAGAGGTGTAGACGGCTACTTGTCTCACGAACACCGGGGGAGACGACGCTAGCCAGAGGTGTAGACGGCTACTTGTCTCACGAACACCGGGGGAGACGACGCTAGCCAGAGGTGTAGACGGCTACTTGTCTCACGAACACCGGGGGAGACGACGCTAGCCAGAGGTGTAGACGGCTACTTGTCTCACGAACACCGGGGGAGACGACGCTAGCCAGAGGTGTAGACGGCTACTTGTCTCACGAACACCGGGGGAGACGACGCTAGCCAGAGGTATAGACGGCTACTTGTCTCACGAACACCGGGGGAGACGACGCTAGCCAGAGAGATTGTAAACATTGCCAAGCGAAGACGTCCCTTGTGCTTAAACGGAAGTTTATAAGCCAGAAACTATTAATATTAATTTTGTAACAACTGCTTGTGCCTCGTTATTGTTATTAAGGTGTAGGATTGTTTATAATAATAGACAAGAGGAGAAGCAGTGACAACAAAAAGCATAAACGCAATGCATCAAGCCTATATTGACGCCTTCACTGTCGCCACCAATCCCGTCTCAGTTTACACCACATAAATCCTAATGTTTACACCACATAAATCCTAATGTTTACACCACATAAATCCTAATGTTTACACCACATAAATCCTAATGTTTACACCACATAAATGCTAATGTTTACACCACATAAATCCTAATGTTTACACCACATAAATGCTAATGTTTACACCACATAAATCCTAATGTTTACACCACATAAATGCTAATGTTTACACCACATAAATGCTAATGTTTACACCACATAAATCCTAATGTTTACACCACATAAATCCTAATGTTTACACCACATAAATCCTAATGTGTACACCACATAAATCCTAATGTGTACACCACATAAATCCTAATGTTTACACCACATAACTCCTAATGTTTACTCCACATAAATCCTAATGTGTACACCACATAAATCCTAATGTTTACACCACATAAATCTTAAATAGTCACAGTTTAGCTTTTTGGAATCCTATTTAATTCTTACCAAAAACACTAACCCCCTAAAAAACAATGAAAGTAGTTAAGACGAGGGCTGTCGAGCCCAAAGTAATCAAAATATAAAATTTAAGCTATTTAAATTTGTGTATATATATATATATATATATATATATATATATATATATATATATATATATATATATATATATATATATATATATATATAAGCTTATAATAAAAGTGGCAGTACCTAATTAGGGCACACATTTGTATTATTATCAAAGAGTGCTAATGCGAGGTTACATTCCAGGCTGGTGAATGGTGTGCACATCAGCCGCTGCAAGTAACCCATTATAACTCCTCTAGAACGAAGCCTGGTACTCGACACGCCGGGCCTGACTTCATCAACTACAACAGTTAAGACTCGACCAATTATTGTAATGTTATTTTGTAATTTTTGTATTGGTTTAATTTTATTATAGCGAGGGTAAATACCACATTAATTTTGGTCGTTTGGGTTGACAACCAAAACTCCAGGATAATATAAATATATATATATATATATATATATATATATATATATATATATATATATATATATATATATATATATATATATATATATATATATATATATATATAATATATATATATATATATATATATATATATATATATATATATATATATATATATAATATATAATATATAATATATATATATAACCCCTCTAAAAAACACTTCGGAACTGATCAAGCAGGTGGGGCGGCCAACCACAGGGAAACAGCAAAATCACTCAAGTACAGGCGACTGGAAGGTCAATACCTCTTTGTTCCCATAGCGTCTGAGACGCATGGCCCATGGGGCAAGAGTGCCTTGGGATTTCTCAAGGAATTGGGTTCCAAGCTCATTGACGTCACCAGAGACCCAAGGGCTTCCAGTTTTTTATTTCAGCGTCTCAGTGTGGCGATCCAGAGGGGAAATGCTTGCTGCGTCCTCGGTTCCTGTCCAGAAGCGGAGGAGCTTCAAGAGATCCATAACCTTTAGGCATTTGTCTTGTATGTTTTGTAACCTTTAAATACACAATAAAGAAAAAAAAAAAAGGAAGGGGGAGGTAGGAGAAAAGCACACAGAAACTGTATTGGAGGGGACCTACATTCCCTCCAATGCGTGATGTGTGGTTTCCTCCGAGGCTATGGGTCCCCCTTCTTCCAGCCAGAGGTGGTACTCCCTTCCCTATTATTCAAAAAAAAAAAAAATATATATATATATATATATATATATATATATTAGTATATTTTGGTAGCAGTCTTTCCTGTAGACATATATTATTAAATATGACCGAAAAAGTAAGATTAATAATTCAAACACGAATTTTCTCAATCTTTCGTACATTTCGCTTCACTGTTGGAGGTAAATCAAAAATCAATTCTCCAAAATTCATTTTTATTTCTAGTCTGACGCGACACGAGCGCGTTTCGTAAAACTTATTACATTTTCAAAGACTTTAGTTCACAAATACACAACTGAATAGAACTTACGTATCTCCGATTTTATATCTACATTTGAGTGAGGTGGAAGGGGTGATGTGGCATTAACACAAGACAGAACAAAATGTGGTATTAATAGGGTATTAATTTCATCAACACAAGACAGAACAAGAGTATTAATAGGGTATTAATTTCATCAACACAAGACAGAACACGAAACAATGGATATTGAATAGAAGTGTTTGTAGAAAGCCTATTGGTCCATATTTCTTGATGCTTCTATATTGGAGCGGAGTCTTGAGGTGGGTAGAATATAGTTGTGCAATAATTGGCTGTTGATTGCTGGTGTTGACTTCTTGATGTGTAGTGCCTCGCAAATGTCAAGCCGCCTGCTATCGCTGTATCTATCGATGATTTCTGTGTTGTTTACTAGGATTTCTCTGGCGATGGTTTGGTTGTGGGAAGAGATTATATGTTCCTTAATGGAGCCCTGTTGCTTATGCATCGTTAAACGCCTAGAAAGAGATGTTGTTGTCTTGCCTATATACTGGGTTTTTTATAGCTTACAGTCCCCAAGAGGGCATTTGAAGGCATAGACGACATTAGTCTCTTTTAAAGCGTTCTGTTTTGTGTCTGGAGAGTTTCTCATGAGTAGGCTGGCCGTTTTTCTGGTTTTATAGTAAATCGTCAGTTGTATCCTCTGATTTTTGTCTGTAGGGATAACGTTTCTATTAACAATATCTTTCAGGACCCTTTCCTCCGTTTTATGAGCTGTGGAAAAGAAGTTATTTTATTTAATATGACCGAATAAGTAAAATAAATAATTCTAACACGAATTTTCTCGATCTTGTTTCTTTTCACTGTTGATGGTAATTGAAAAATCCATTCTCCAAAATTCATTTTTATTCTTTTATTTTTATTTTTATATATTTTTATTTTTATTTATTTTTATTCACTAGTCTGACGTGACACTTGAACGCGTTTCGTAATAACTTATTACATTTTCAAAGAGTTGTATGTGTGTGTACACACACACACAACTATTACCTACAAACACTAAACAGAGTTCTTACTTATGCTATGATTTAAACAGCTTGTTTAAACCTAACCTAACCAACCAACCAACCAACCAACCTAAGTAACCTACCTAACCAACCAACCTAACCAACCCAACCAACCTAACCTAACCAACCCAACCTAACAAACCCACCTAACCAACCTAACCAACCAACCAACCTAGGCAACCTAATCTATCCAACCACCCAACCAACCAACCCAACCAACCAACCCAAACAACCAACCTAACCAAACCAACCAACCTAACCAACCAACCAAAGCTATCTAACTTAACCAACCAACCCAACCAACCAACCAAACCAACCAACCTAACCAACGAACCTAAGCTATCTAACTTAACCAACCAACCTAACCAACCAACCAACCTAACCAACCTAACCAACCAACCTAACCAACCTAACCTAACCAACCCACCTAACTAACCAATCTAATCAACCAACCAACCTAGGCAACCTAATCTAACCAACCAACCAGGCTAACCAACCAACCCAACCAACCAACCTAACCAACCAACCTAAGCTATCTAACTTCCCCAACCAACCTAACTAACCAACCAATCTAATCAACCACCCCTAATCAACCAACCTAACCAACCTAACCTAACTGACCTAACCTAACCAACCCACCTAATCAACCACCCCTAATCAACCAACCTAACCAACCTAACCTAACCAACCTAACCTAACCAACCAATCCAACCAACCAATCCAACCAATCCAACCAACCCAACCAACCTAACCAACCAACCAACCTAATCAACCACCCCTAATCAACCAACCTAACCTACCTAACCTAACCAACCTAACCTAACCAACCAACCAACCCAACCAACCTAACCAACCAACCTTACCTAACCAACCAACCTAAGCTATCTAACCAACCAACCTAACTAACCAACCAATGTAAACTATTTAACCTAACCAACCAACCAACCTAACTAACCTAACCAACCAACCTAAGCTATCTAACCTAACCAAGCAACCTAACCAAGCAACCTAACCAACCAACCTAACCAACCAACCTAACCAACCAACCTAACCAACCAACCAACCTAACCAACCTAAGCTATCTAACCAACCAACCTAACTAACCAACCTAACTAACCAACGTAAGCTATCTAACTAACCAACCTAACTAACCAACCAACCTAACCAACGTAAGCTATCAAACCTAACCAACCAACCTATCTAACCTAACCAACCAACCTAACTAACCTAACCAACCAATGTAAGCTATCTAACCTAACCAAGCAACCTAACCAAGCAACCTAACCAAGGAACCTAACCAACCAACCTAACCAACCTAAGCTATCTAACCAACCAACCTAACTAACCAACCAACCTAACCAACCTAAGCTATCTAACCTAACCAACCAACCTAAGCTATCTAACCTAACCAACCAACCTAAGCTATCTAACCTAACCAAGCAACCTAACCAACCAACCTAACCAACCAACCTAACCAAGCAGCCTAACCAACCAAACTAACCTAACCTAACCAACCAACCCAACCTAACCTAACCAACGTAACCAACCATCCTAACCAACGTAACCAACCAACGTAACCAACCTAACCTAACCAACCAACTAACCTAACCAACCAACTAACCTAACCAACCAACTAACCTAACCAACCTAACCTAACCTAATGTAACAAACCAACCAACCAACCAACGTAACCAACCAACCTAACCAACCAACCTAACCAACCAACCTAACCAATGTAACCAACCAACCTAACCAACCTAACCAATGTAACCAACCAACCTCATCAACATAACCAACTAACCAACCAACCTAAGCAACCAACCTAACCAACCTAACCTAACCAACCTAACCTAACCAACCTAACCTAACCAACCTAACCTAACCAACCAACCAACCTAACCAACCAACCTAACCAACCAACCTAACCTAACCAACCTAACCAACCTAACCTAACAAACCTAACCAACCTAACAAACCAACCTAACTAACCAACCAACCTAACCAAACAACCTAAGCTATCTAACCTAACCAACCAACCTATCCAACCAACCTATCCAACCAACCTTAGCTATCTAACCTAACCAACCAACCTAAAATATCTAACCTAACCAACCAACCTAAGCTATCTAACCTAACCAAGCAACCTAACCAACCAACCTAACCAAGCAACCTAACCAACCAACCTAACCAAAGAACCTAATCAACCAACCTAACCAACCAACCTAACCAACCAACCTAACCTAACCAACCTAACCTAACCAACCTAACCTAACAAACCTAACCAACCTAACAAACCAACCTAACTAACCAACCAACCTAACCAAACAACCTAAGCTATCTAACCTAACCAACCAACCTATCCAACCAACCTATCCAACCAACCTTAGCTATCTAACCTAACCAACCAACCTAAAATATCTAACCTAACCAACCAACCTAAGCTATCTAACCTAACCAAGCAACCTAACCAACCAACCTAACCAAGCAACCTAACCAACCAACCTAACCAAAGAACCTAATCAACCAACCTAACCAAGCAACCTAACCAACCAACCTAACCAACCAACCTAACCTAACCTAACCAACCAAACTAACCTAACCAACCAAACTAACCTAACCAACCAACCAACCCAACCTAACCAACGTAATAACGTAACCAACTTAACTTAACCAACCAACCTAACCAACCTAACCAACCAACCAACCTAACTAACCAACCAACCTAACTAACCAACCTAACTAACCAACCAACGTAAACTATTTAACCTAACCAACCAACCTAACTAACCTAACCAACCAACCTAAGCTATCTAACCTAACCAAGCAACCTAACCAAGCAACCTAACCAACCAACCTAACCAAGGAACCTAACAAACCAACCAACCTAACCAACCTAAGCTATCTAACCAACCAACCTAACTAACCAACCTAACTAACCAACCAACCTAACCAACGTAAGCTATCTAACCTAACCCACCAACCTAACACACCTAACCAACCAACCTAACCGACCAACCTAACCAACGTAACCAACCTAACCAACCTAAGCAACCTAAGCAACCAACCTAACCAACCTAACCTAACCAACCTAACCTAACCAACCAACCTAACCAACCAACCTAACCAACCAACTAAACCAACCTAACAAACCAACCTAACTAACCAACCAACCTAACCAACCAACCTATCCAACCAACCTTAGCTATCTAACCTAAGCTATCTAACCTAAGCTATCTAACCTAACCCATAACCTAAGCTATCTAACCTAACCAACCAACCTAAGCTATCTAACCTAACCAACCTAAGCTATCTAACCTAACCAAGCAACTAACCAACCAACAAAACCAAGCAACCTAACCAACCAACCTAACCTAACCAAAGAACCTAATCAACCAACCTAACCAACCAACCTAACCAACCAACCTAACCAACCAACCAAACCAACCAAACCAACCAACAAAACCAACCAACCTAACCTAACCAACCAGCCCAAACTAACCTAACCAACCAACCTAACCAACCAACCTAACCAACCAACCTAACCTACCAACCTAACCAACCAACCTAAGCTATCCAAACAACCAACCTAACCAACCTAACTAACCAACCAACCTAACCAACCTAAGCAATCTAACCTAACCAACCAACCTAACCAACCAACTTAAGCAATCTAACCTAACCAAGCATCCTAACCAACCAACCTAACCAACCAACCTAACCAAGCAACCTAACCAACCAACCTAACCAACGTAAGCTATCTAACCTAACCAACCAACCTAACCAACATAAGCTATCTAACCTAACCAACCAACCTAACCAACCAACGTAAGCTATCAAACCTAACCAACCAACCTAACCAACGTAAGCTATCTAACCTAACCAACCAACCTAACCAACCAACGTAAGCAACCTAACCAACGTAAGCTATCTAACCTAACCAACCAACCTAACCAACGTAAGCTATCTAACCTAACCATCCAACGTAAGCTATCTAACCTAACCAACCTAACTAACCAACGTAAGCTATCTAACCTAACCAACCAACCTAACCAACCAAGCTAAGCTATCTAACCTAACCAACCAACCTAACCAAGCAACCTAACCAACCAACCTAAACAAGGAACTTAACCAACCAACCTAACCAACGTAAGCTATCTAACCTAGCCAACCAACCTAACCAACGTAACCAACCTAACCAACCAACCTAAGCTATCTAACCTAACCAACAAACCTAAGCTATCTAACCTAACCAACCAACCTAAGCTATCTAACCTAACCAACCAACCTAAGCAACCTAAGCAACCAACCTAAGCAACCAACCTAAGCAACCTAACCTAGCCAACCAACCTAACCAAGCAACCTAACCAACCAACCTAACTGAAGAACCTAATCAACCAACCAACCTAACCAAGCAACCTAACCAACCAACCTAACCAAGCAACCTAACCAACCAACCTAACCAAGCAACCTAACCAACCAACCTAACTGAAGAACCTAATCAACCAACCAACCTAACCAACCAACCTAACCAAAGAACCTAATCAACCAACCTAAGCAAGCAACCTAACCAACCAACCCAACCTAAGCTAACAGACGTAATCAACCATCCTAACCAACGTAACCAACCTAACTAAACTATCAAACCAACCAACCAACCTAAGCTATCCAACCAACCAACCTAACTAACCAACCTAAGCTATCTAATCTAACCAAGCAACCTAACCAACCTAAGCTATCCAACCAACCTAACTAACCAACCAACCTAAGCTAACCAATTAACCTAACCAAGCAACCTAAGCTATCTAACCAAACCAAGCAACCTAACCAACCAACCTAACCAACCTAAGCTATCTAACCTAACCAAGCAACCTAACCAACCAACCTAACCAACCAAACCAACCAACCTAACCAACCAACCTAAGCAATCCAACCAACCAACCTAACCTGAGCAACCTAACCTGAGCAACCTAACCTGAGCAACCTAACCTGAGCAACCTAACCTGAGCAACCTAACCTGAGTAACCTAACCCGAGCAACCGAACCCGAGCAACCGAACCCGAGCAACCGAACCCGAGCAACTGAACCCGAGCAACCGAACCCGAGCAACCGAACCCGAGCAACCGAACCCGAGCAACCGAACCCGAGCAACCGAACCCGAGCAACCGAACCTGAGCAACCTATCCTGAGCAACCTAACCTGAGCAACCTAACCTGAGCAACCTAACCTGAGCAACCTAACCTGAGCAACCTAACCTGAGCAACCTAACCTGAGCAACCTAACCTAACCAACTAACCAACCTAATTATGTTATTATATTATTATTATTATTATATTATTATTATTATTATTATTATTATATATTATATTATTATTATTATATATTATATTATATTATTATTATACAACCTTATTATATTATCAACTCCCTTCTTATTATCTGACACGAACCTTCGGTTCGTGTCAGAGTCCATGAGTGTCCGTGTGCGTGTCTGTGTGAGTGTCCGTGTATCCATGGGGTTTTGGGTCCAGGAAGCTATTTGTGTCGACCCAAATTGCCTCCCTTCTCCCCACCTGAAATCCAGGTGGATTGAAAGACCTGCCCGAGGTCAGTGGATCCAGGTATCCGTCCGTGGCCCCCCGGACTTCAACCCTTCCCCACATTCCAAGGAGTCGGTCAATCAATCTTCGGCTATCCAGAGAATCTATCGAAACTGATGCTCCTACAGGAGGGGACACACAGAGAAATCTGTGCCCTGTACTTGCAACCGTTCCGACAGGCTCGAACGCAGATCTATCCGGATTAGGAACTTGTTCTATCCGACTAGGCCACGCTGGAGTTGCCTTCTGAATCAAATTTGGCACTTGTATTTATATCTCATAGCAAGGTTAGTTAGTGTCTATTTATCAACAGTTGCAATGATTGATATGTGAAGTTGTTAATTTGTGTTGACAGAAATACCTGACAGCTTTGTTTGGTAAGGTTGCAATCCCGTGAGGCAGTTTTATGAATAAATATTGGAGAATTTAGGCTAACTGACGTGTGTGTGTGTGTGTGTGTGTGTACTCACCTAGTTGTACTCACCTAGTTGTGTTTGCGGGGGTTGAGCTCTGGCTCTTTGGTCCCGCCTCTCAACCGTCAATCAACAGGTGTACAGATTCCTGAGCCTACTGGGCTCTATCATATCTACACTTGAAACTGTGTATGGAGTCAGCCTCCACCACATCACCTCCTAATGCATTCCATTTGTCAACCACTCTGACACTAAAAAAGTTCTTTCTAATATCTCTGTGGCTCATTTGGGCACTCAGTTTCCACCTGTGTCCCCTAGTGCTTGTGCCCCTTGTGTTAAATAGACTGTCTTTATCTACCTTATCAATTCCCTTCAGAATCTTAAATGTGGTGATCATGTCCCCCCTAACTCTTCTGTCTTCCAGCGAAGTGAGGTTTAATTCCCGTAGTCTCTCCTCGTAGCTCATACCTCTCAGCTCGGGTACTAGTCTGGTGGCAAACCTTTGAACCTTTTCCAGTTTAGTCTTATCCTTGACTAGATATGGACTCCATGCTGGGGCTGCATACTCCAGGATTGGCCTGACATATGTGGTATACAAAGTTCTGAATGATTCTTTACACAAGTTTCTGAATGCCGTTCGTATGTTGGCCAGCCTGGCATATGCCGATGATGTTATCCGCTTGATATGTGCTGCAGGAGACAGGTTTGGCGTGATATCAACCCCCAAGTCTTTTTCCTTCTCTGACTCCTGAAGAATTTCCTCTCCCAGTTGATTTCTTGTATCTGGCCTCCTGCTCCCTACACCTATCTTCATTACATTGCATTTGGTTGGGTTAAACTCTAACAACCATTTGTTCGACCATTCCTTCAGCTTGTCTGGGTCTTCTTGAAGCCTCAAACAGTCCTCTTCTGTTTTAATCCTTCTCATAATTTTAGCATCGTCCGCAAACATTGAGAGAAATGAATCTATACCCTCCGGGAGATCATTTACATATATCAGAAACAAGAGAGGACCGAGTACAGAGCCCTGTGGGACTCCACTGGTGACTTCACGCCAATTGGAGGTCTCACCCCTCACCGTAACTCTCTGCTTCCTATTGCTTAGATACTCCCTTATCCACTGGAGCACCTTACCAGCTACACCTGCCTGTCTCTCCAGCTTATGTACCAGCCTCTTATGCGCGCACACACACACACACACACACACACACACACACACACACACACACACACACACACACACACACACACACACACACACACACACACACACTGACCCACAGAGACTGCCCAAATATGTATACTAACAGCAGCAGCAGTTGGTGTTCCCAGGCAGGTCACCCATCCAAGTACTAACCAAAGTCAACGGTGTTTAACCTGACAGATGTATGGGAGGAGACGCAGTGTTCTCAAGGTGATAGGTAGGTAGGTAGTATGGCCGTTGCTATTGTATACAAGTAGTAAGTAATCACATGTGAGTGAGTGAGTGAGTCAAGATAATGGTAACTGCGGCAGGCGGGCAGGCGGAGGATACTCACACATAGCAGCCAATTCTCCATTAATGATAGTACTTATTGCAACTATTTAGTCAAATTAACCAACAACAAATGAACTACTACTACTACTACTACTACTACTACTACTACTACTACTACTACTACTACTACTACTGTTGCTCCAAAATAGAAATGTTGGGATGCCACCGCTGCCATAGATCTCGCACAAGTTGCTGCTGACAAATGACTCATCTTAGGCCTTGCATATGCTCTCTTAGGCTTCATTTAGTCAATAATTGTAACATCATTCAGTCGGGGGACAGGCAGACAGGCACTTTATACATGTTAGGCTTATAGTGGTCTCTAACACCCATCACCCCACAAGGTCCAACTAGTGACTAACCCTCACTCACTCACCACGCCCCAAGTAGCTAGCTTACTAACTTCTGGATACCTATTTACTGATAGGTGAACAGAGACATTCGGTGATAGGAAAGGCTACCAACAATTACAGCCCTACTTCTACAAACCTACCCTAAACAAACATAACCTAATCTAAGCTAACCTAACCTAACGTAACTAACTCCTGGATACCTATTTACTGTTAGGTGAACAGAGACATTCGGTGATAGGAAACGCTACCTACAATTACAGCCCTTCTATTTCTATTTCTACAAACCTAGCCTATTTCCTAGCTTAAACTAACCTAACCTAAGGTAATCTAACTAACTCCTGGATACCTATTTACTGCTACGTGAACAGAGAAGACACGCTACCAACAATTACTGCCCTATTTCTATTTCAACAAAAATAGCCTATTTCTTAGCCTAAACTAATCTAACCTAATTAAACCTTGCAGGTTAACCTGCAAACCTAGGTTTGCAGGTTAAGTTAGGTTAGTTTAGGCTAGGTTTGTAGAAATAGCAATAGAAAAAGGGCTGTAATTGTTGGTAGCCTATCTATCCTAACCAAGGAACCTAACCAACCAACCTAACCAAGCAACCTAACCAAGCAACCTAACCAACCAACCTAACCAAGGAACCTAATCAACCAACCTAACCAAGCAACCTAACCAACCAACCTAACCTAACTCAACCAACCCAACTAACCTAACCAACCAACCAACCTAACCTAACCAACCAACCAACCTAACCTAACCAACCAACCTAACCAACGTAACCAACCAACCTAACCAACCAACCTAACCAATGTAACCAACCAACCTAACCAATGTAACCAACCAACCTATCCAATGTAACCAACCAACCTAAGCAACGTAACCAACCAACCTAACCAACGTAACCAACCTAAGCAACCAACCTAAGCAACCAACCTAAGCAACCAACCTAAGCAACCTAACCTAACCAACCAACCAACCTAACCAACCTAACAAACCAACCTAACTAACCAACCAACCAACCTAACCAACCAACCTAAGCTATCTAACCTAACCAACCAACCTATCCAACCAACCTTAGCTATCTAACCTAACCAACCAACCTAAGCTATCTAACCTAACCAAGCAACCTAAGCTATCTAACCTAACCAACCAACCTAACCTAACTAACCAACGTAACCTACCATCCTAACCAATGTAACCAACCATCCTACCCAACGTAACCAACCAACCTAACCAACGTAATAACGTAACCAACTTAACCTAACCAACCAACCTAACCAACCTAACCTAACCAACCTAACCAACCAACCAACCTAACCAACGAACCCAACCAACCAACCAACCTAACTAACCAACCAACCTAATCAACCAACCTAACTAACCAACCTAACTAACCAACCAACCTAACCAATGTAAACTATCTAACCTAACCAACCAACCTAAGCTATCTAACCTAACCAAGCAACCTAACCAACCAACCTAACCAAGCAACCTAACCAACCTACCTAACCAAGCAACCTAACCAACCAACCTAACCAAGGAACCTAACCAACCAACCTAACCAACCTAAGCTATCTAACCTAACCAACCAACCTAACCAACCAACCTAACTAACCTAACCAACCAACCTAACCAACGTAACCAACCTAACCAACCAACCTAAGCAACCAACCTAAGCAACCAACCTAAGCAACCTAACCTAACCAACCTAACCTAACCAACCAACCTAACCAACCAACCTAACCAACCAACCAACCTAAACAACCTAACAAACCAACCTAACTAACCAACCAACCTAACCAACCAACCTAAGCTATCTAACCTAACCAACCAACCTATCCAACCAACCTTAGCTATCTAACCCAACCAACCAACCTAAGCTATCTAACATAACCAACCAACCTAAGCTATCTAACCTAACCAACCAACCTAAGCTATCTAACCTAACCAAGCAACCTAACCAAGCTACCTAACCAACCAACCTAAGCAACCAACCTAAGCAACCAACCTAAGCAACCTAACGTAACCAACCTAACCTAACCAACCAACCTAACCAACCAACCAACCAACCTAACCAACCTAACAAACCAACCTAACTAACCAACCAACCTAACCAACCAACCTAAGCTATCTAACCTAACCTACCAACCTATCCAACCAACCTTAGCTATCTAACCTAACCAACCAACCTAAGCTATCTAACCTAACCAACCAACCTAAGCTATCTAACCTAACCAACCAACCTAAGCTATCTAACCTAACCAAGCAACCTAACCAAGCTACCTAACCAACCAACCTAACCAACCAACCTAACCAAGCAACCTAACCAACCAACCTAACCAAGCAACCTAACCAACCAACCTAACCAAAGAACCTAATCAACCAACCAATCCAAGCAACCTAACGAACCAACCTAACCTAACCTAACCAACCAACCCAACGTAACCAACCATCCTAACCAACGTAACCAACCAACGTAACCAACCTAACCTAACCTAACCGACCAACTAACCTAGCTAACCAACCAACCTAACCTAACCTAACCTAACCTAACCAACCAACCTAACCAACGTAACCAACCAACCTAACCAATGTAACCAACCAACCTAACCAACGTAACCAACCTAAGCAACGAACCTAAGCAACCTAACCTAACCAACCTAACCTAACCAACCTAACCTAACCAACCTAACAAACCAACCTAACTAACCAACCAACCTAACCAAACAACCTAAGCTATCTAACCTATCCAACCAACCTATCCAACCAACCTTAGCTATCTAACCTAACCAACCAACCTAAGCTATCTAACCTAACCAACCAACCTAAGCTATCTAATTTAACCAACCAACCTAAGCTATCTAACCTAACTAAGAAACCTAATCAACCAACCTAACCAAGCAACCTAACCAACCAACCTAACCTAACCAACCTAACCTAACCTAACCAACCAAACTAACCTAACCTAACCTAACCAACCAACGAACCTAACCAACGTAACCAACCAACCTAACCAACGTAACCAACCATCCTAACCAACGTGACCAACCAACCTAACCAATGTAATAACTTAACCAACTTAACCTAACCAACCAACCTAACCAACCAACCTAACCAACCTAACCAAACCAACCTAACCAACCAACCATCCTAACCAACCAACCTAACCAACCAACCAACCAACCTAATCAACCAACCTAAGCTATCTAACCAACCAACCTAACTAACCAACCAACCTAACCAACGTAAACTATCTAACCTAACCAACCAACGTAACTAACCTAACCAACCAACGTAACTAACCTAACCAACCAACCTAAGCTATCTAATCTAACCAAGCAACCTAACCAAGCAACCTAACCAACCAACCTAACCAAGGAACCTAACCAACCAACCAACCTAACCAACCTAAGCTATCTAACCAACCAACCTAACGAACCAACCTAACTAACCAACCAACCTAACCAATGTAAGCTATCTAACCTAACCAACCAACCTAACTAACCTAACCAACGTAACCAACCTAAGCAACCTAAGCAGCCAACCTAACCAACCTAACCTAACCAACCAACCTAACCAACCTAACCAACCTAACAAACCAACCAACCTAACCAACCTAAGCAATCTAACCAACCAACCAACCTAACCTAACCTAACCAACCAACCCAACCTAACCTAACCAACCTAAGCAATCTAACCTAACCAACCAACCTAACCCACCAACCAACCTAACCAACCTAAGCAATCTAACCTGACCAACCAACCTAAGCTATCTAACCTAACCAAGGAACCTAACCAAGCTACCTAACCAACCAACCTAAGCAACCAACCTAAGCATCCAACCTAAGCAACCAACCTAAGCAACCTAACCTAACCAACCTAACCTAACCAACCAACCTAACCAACCAACCAACCTAACCAACCTAACAAACAAACCTAACTAACCAACCAACCTAACCAATCAACCTAAGCTATCTAACATAACCTACCAACCTATCCAACCAACCTTAGCTATCTAACCTAACCAAACAACCTAAGCTATCTAACCTAACCAACCAACCTAAGCTATCTAACCTAAGCAACCAACCTAAGCTATCTAACCTAACCAAGCAACCTAACCAAGCTACCTAACCAAGCAACCTAACCAAGCAACCTAACAAAGCAACCTAACCAACCATCCTAACCAAGCAACCTAACCAACCAACCTAACCAAAGAACCTAATCAACCAACCTATCCAAGCAACCTAACGAACCAACCTAACCTAACCAACCAACCTAACGTAACCAACCATCCTAACCAACGTAACCAACCAACGTAACCAACCTAACCTAACCTAACCAACCAACTAACCTAACCAACCAACCTAGCCTAACCTAATCTAACCAACCAACCTAACCAATGTAACCAACCAACCTAACCAACGTAACCAACCTAAGCAACCAACCTAACCAACCTAACCTAACCAACCTAACCTAACCAAGCTAACCTAACCAACCTAACCTAACAAACCAACCTAACTAACCAACCAACCTAACCAAACAACCTAAGCTATCTAACCTATCCAACCAACCTATCCAACCAACCTTAGCTATCTAACCTAACCAACCAACCTAAGCTATCTAACCTAACCAACCAACCTAAGCTATCTAACCTAAGCAACCAACCTAAGCTATCTAACCTAACCAAGCAACCTAACCAAGCTACCTAACCAACCAACCTAACCAAGCAACCTAACCAAGCAACCTAACCAACCAACCTAACAAAGCAACCTAACCAACCAACCTAACTAAAGAACCTAATCAACCAACCTATCCAAGCAACCTAACGAACCAACCTAACCTAACCTAACCAACCAACCCAACGTAACCAACCATCCTAACCAACGTAACCAATCAACGTAACCAACCTAACCTAACCTAACCAACCAACTAACCTAACCAACCAACCTAACCTAACCTAACCAACCAACCTAACCAATGTAACCAACCAACCTAACCAATGTAACCAACCAACCTAACCAACGTAACCAACCTAAGCAACCAACCTAAGCAACCTAACCTAACCAACCTAACCTAACATAACCAACCTAACCTAACAAACCAACCTAACTAACCAACCAACCTAACCAAACAACCTAAGCTATCTAACCTAACCAACCAACCTATCCAACCAACCTTAGCTATCTAACCTAACCAACCAACCTAAGCTATCTAACCTAACCAACCAACCTAAGCTATCTAATTTAACCAACCAACCTAAGCTATCTAACCTAGCCAAGAAACCTAATCAACCAACCTAACCAAGCAACCTGACCAACCAACCTAACCTAACCAACCTAACCTAACCTAACCTAACCAACCAAACTAACCTAACCTAACCTAACCTAACCAACCAACCAACCTAACCAACGTAACTAACCAACCTAACCAACGTAACCAACCATCCTAACCAACGTGACCAACCAACCTAACCAATGTAATAACGTAACCAACTTAACCTAACCAACCAACCTAACCAACCTAACCAAACCAACCTAACCAACCAACCAACCTAACCAACCAACCTAACCAACCAACCAACCTAACTAACCAACCAACCTAATCAACCAACCTAAGCTATCTAACCAACCAACCTAACCAACGTAAACTATCTAACCTAACCAACCAACGTAACTAACCTAACCAACCAACCTAAGCTATCTAATCTAACCAAGCAACCTAACCAAGCAACCTAACCAAGGAACCTAACCAACCAACCAACCTAACCAACCTAAGCTATCTAACCAACCAACCTAATGAACCAACCTAACTAACCAACCAACCTAACCAATGTAAGCTATCTAACCTAACCAACCAACCTAACTAACCTAACCAACGTAACCAACCTAAGCAACCAACCTAACCACCCTAACCTAACCAACCAACCTAACCAACCAACCTAACCAACCTAACAAACCAACCAACCTAACCAACCTAAGCAATCTAACCAACCAACCCAACCAACCAACCTTAGCTATCTAACCTAACCAACCAACCTAAGCTATCTAACCTAACCAACCAACCTAACCTAACCTAACCAACCAACCCAACCTAACCTAACCAACCT
Source organism: Procambarus clarkii (assembly GCF_040958095.1). NCBI lineage: Eukaryota > Metazoa > Arthropoda > Malacostraca > Decapoda > Cambaridae > Procambarus > Procambarus clarkii. The sequence continues at coordinate 2,945,946 of NW_027189141.1, forward strand.
AAGCAATCTAACCTAACCAACCAACCTAACCAACCAACCTAACCAACCAACCAACCAACCTAACCAACCTAAGCAATCTAACCGAACCAACCAACCTAAGCTATCTAACCTAACCAAGCAACCTAACCAAGCTACCTAACCAACCAACCTAAGCAACCAACCTAAGCAACCAACATAAGCAACCAACCTAAGCAACCTAACCTAACCAACCTAACCTATCCAACCAACCTAACCAACCAACCAACCTAACCAACCTAACAAACCAACCTAACTAACCAACCAACCTAACCAATCAACCTAAGCTGTCTAACATAACCTACCAACCTATCCAACCAACCTTAGCTATCTAACCTAACCAACCAACCTAAGCTCTCTAACCTAACCAACCAACCTAAGCTATCTAACCTAAGCAACCAACCTAAGCTATCTAACCTAAATAAGCAACCTAGAAAAGCTACCTAACCAACCAACCTAACCAAGCAACCTAACCAAGCAACCTAACCAACCAACCTAACCAACCAACCTAACCAAGCAACCTAACCAACCAACCTAACCAAGCAACCTAACCAACCAACCTAACCAAAGAACCTAATCAACCAACCTATCCAAGCAACCTAACGAACCAACCTAACCTAACCTAACCAACCAACCCAACGTAACCAACCATCCTAACCAACGTAACCAACCAACGTAACCAACCTAACCTAACCTAACCAACCAACTAACCTAACCAACCAACCTAACCTAACCTAACCTAACCTAACCAACCAACCTAACCAATGTAACCAACCAACCTAACCAATGTAACAAACCAACCTAACCAACATAACCAACCTAACCAACCAACCTAAGCAACCTAACCTAACAAACCTAACCTAACCAACCTAACCTAACCAACCAACCAAACTAACCAACCAACCAACCAACCAACCTAACCAACCTAACAAACCAACCTAACTAACCAACCAACCTAACCAAACAACCTAAGCTATCTAACCTATCCAAACAACCTATCCAACCAACCTTAGCTATCTAACCTAACCAACCAACCTAAGCTATCTAACCTAACCAACCAACCTAAGCTATCTAACCTAACCAAGCAACCTAACCAACCAACGTAACTAACCTAACCAACCAACTTAAGCTATCTAACCTAACCAACCAACCTAACCAACCTAAGCAATCTAACCTAATCAACTAACCTAACCAACCAACCCTGGTTAACCAACCAACCTAACTAACCTAACCAACCAACCTAACCTAACCAACCTAACCTAACCTAACCAACCAAACTAACCTAACCTAACCTAACCAACCAACCAACCTAACCAACGTAACCAACCAACCTAACCAACGTAACCAACCATCCTAACCAACGTGACCAACCAACCTAACCAATGTAATAACGTAACCAACTTAACCTACCTTAACTTAACCTAACCAACCAACCTAACCAAACCAACCTAACCAACCAACCAACCTAACCAACCAACCTAACCAACCAACCAACCTAACTAACCAACCTAATCAACCAACCTAAGCTATCTAACCAACCAACCTAACTAACCAACCTAACCAAGGAACCTAACCAACCAACCAACCTAACCAACCTAAGCTATCTAACCTAACAAACCAACGTAACCTAACCAACCAACCTAAGCTATCTAATCTAACCAAGCAACCTAACCAACCAACCTATCCAAGGAACCTAACCAACCAACCAACCTAACCAACCTAAGCTATCTAACCTAACCAACCAACGTAACCTAACCAACCAACCTAAGCTATCTAATCTAACCAAGCAACCTAACCAACCAACCTAACCAACCAACCTAACCAAGGAACCTTACCAACCAACCAACCTAACCAACCTAAGCTATCTAACCAACCAACCTAACGAACCAACCTAACTAACCAACCAACCTAACCAACGTAAGCTATCTAACCTAACCAACCAACCTAACTAACCTAACCAACGTAACCAACCTAAGCAACCTAAGCAACCAACCTAACCAACCTAACCTAACCAACCAACCTAACCAACCAACCTAACCAACCTAACAAACCAACCAACCTAACCAACCTAAGCAATCTAACCAACCAACCCAACCAACCAACCTTAGCTATCTAACCAACCAATCTAACCTAACCTAACCAACCAACCCAACCTAACTTAACCAACCTAAGCAATCTAACCTAACCAACCAACCTAACCAACCAACCAAGCTAACCAACCTAAGCAATCTAACCTAACCAACTAACCTAACCAACCAACCTAGGTTAACCAACCAACCTAACCAACCAACGTAACTAACCTAACCAACCAACTTAAGCTATCTAACCTAACCAACCAACCTAACCAACCAACATAACTAACCTAACCAACCAACTTAAGCTACCTAACCTAACCAACCAACCTAACCAACCAACCAACCTAAGCAATCTAACCTAACCAACTAACCTAACCAACCAACCTAGGTTAACCAACCAACCTAACTAACCTAACCAACCAACTTAAGCTATCTAACCTAACCAAGCAACCTAACCAACCAACCTAACCAAGCAACCTAACCAAGCAACCTAACCAACGTAAGCAATCTAACCTAACCAACCAACCTAAGCCATCTAACCTAACCAACCAACCTAAGCTATCTAACCAACCTAACCAACCAACCTAACCAACCAACCTAAAAAAGGAACCTAGCCAACGTAAGCTATCTAACCTAACCAACCAACCTAACCAACGTAACCAACCAACCTAACCAAGGAACCTAACCAACCAACCTAACCAACGTAAGCTATCTAACCTAACCAACCAACCTAACCAACCAACCTAAGCAACCAACCTAACCAACCAACCTAACCAACGTAAGCTATCTAACCTAACCAACCAACCTAACCAACCAACCTAAGCAACCAACCTAAGCAACCTAACCTAACCAACCTAAGCTATCTAACCTAACCAACGTAACCAACCAACCTAAGCAACCTAAGCAACCTAAGCAACCAACCTAACCAAAGAACCTAATCAACCAATCTAACCAAAGAACCTAATCAACCAACCAACCCAAACTAACCAACCAACTAACCAACCTAACCAACCAACCTAACCTGAGCAACCTAACCTGAGCAACCTAACCTGAGCAACCTAACCTGAGCAACCTAACCTGAGCAACCTAACCAGAGCAACCTAACCTGAGCAACCTAACCTGAGCAACCTAACCTGAGCAACCTAACCTGAGCAACCTAACCTGAGCAACCTAACCTGAGCAACCTAACCTGAGCAACCTAACCTGAGCAACCTAACCTGAGCAACCTAACCTGAGCAACCTAACCTGAGCAACCTAACCTGAGCAACCTAACCTGAGCAACCTAACCTGAGCAACCTAACCTAACCAACTAACCAACCTAATTATGTTATTATATTATTATTATTATTATATTATTATTATTATTATATATTATATGATTATTATTATATATTATATTATATTATTATTATACAACCTTATTATATTATCAACTCCCTTCTTATTATCTGACACGAACCTTCGGTTCGTGTCAGAGTCCATGAGTGTCCGTGTGCGTGTCCGTGTGAGTGTCCGTGTCCGTGTATCCAAGGGGTTTTGGGTCCAGGAAGCTATTTGTGTCGACCCAAATTGCCTCCCTTCTCCCCACCTGAAATCCAGGTGGATTGAAAGACCTGCCCGAGGTCAGTGGATCCAGGTATCCGTCCGTGGCCCCCCGGACTTCAACCCTTCCCCACATTCCAAGGAGTCGGTCAATCAATCTTCGGCTAACCAGAGAATCTATCGAAACTGATGCTCCTACAGGAGGGGACACACAGAGAAATCTGTGCCCTGTACTTGCAACCGTTCCGACAGGCTCGAACGCAGATCTATCCGGATTAGGAACTTGTTCTATCCGACTAGGCCACGCTGGAGTTGCCTTCTGAATCAAATTTGGCACTTGTATTTATATCTCATAGCAAGGTTAGTTAGTGTCTATTTATCAACAGTTGCAATGATTGATATGTGAAGTTGTTAATTTGTGTTGACAGTTAGAAATACCTGACAGCTTTGTTTGATAAGGTTGCAGTCCCGTGAGGCAGTTTTATGAATGAATATTGGAGAATTTAGGCTAACTGACGTGTGTGTGTGTGTGTGTGTGTGTGTGTGTGTGTGTGTGTACTCACCTAGTTGTGTTTGCGGGGGTTGAGCTCTGGCTCTTTGGTCCCGCCTCTCAACCGTCAATCAACAGGTGTACAGATTCCTGAGCCTATTGGGCTCTATCATATCTACACTTGAAACTGTGTATGGAGTCAGCCTCCACCACATCACCTCCTAATGCATTCCATTTGTCAACCACTCTGACACTAAAAAAGTTCTTTCAAATATCTCTGTGGCTCATTTGGGCACTCAGTTTCCACCTGTGTTCCCTTGTGCTTGTTCCCCTTGTGCTAAATAGACCGTCTTTATCTACCTTATCAATTCCCTTCAGAATCTTGAATGTGGTGATCATGTCCCCCCTAACTCTTCTGTCTTCCAACACTGTGTGTGTGTGTGTGTGTGCGCATAAGAGGCTGGTACATAAGCTGGAGAGACAGGCACGTGTAGCTGGTAAGGTGCTCCAGTTAATAAGGGATTATCTAAGCAATAGGAAGCAGAGAGTTACGGTGAGGGGGTGAGACCTCCGATTGGCGTGAAGTCACCAGTGGAGTCCCACAGGGCTCTGTACTCGGTCCTATCTTGTTTCTGATATATGTAAATGATCTCCCGGAGGGTATCGATTCATTTCTCTCAATGTTTGCGGACGCTGCTAAAATTATGAGAAGGATTAAAACCGAAGAGGACTGTTTGAGGTTTCAAGAAGACCTAGACAAGCTGAAGGAATGGTCGAACAAATGGTTGTTAGAGTTTAACCCAACCAAATGTAATGTAATGGAGATAGGTGTAGGGAGCAGGAGGCCAGATACAAGGTATCATCTGGGAGAGGAAATTCTTCAGAAGTCAAAGAAGGAAAAAGACTTAGGGGTTGATATCACGCCAGACCTGTCTACTGCAGCACATATCAAGAGGATAACATCAGCGGCATATGCCAGGCTGGCCAACATACGAACGGCATTCAGAAACTTGTGTAAAGAATCATTCAGAATTTTGTATACCACATAAGTCACGCCAATCCTGGAGTATGCAGCCCCAGCATGGAGTCCATATCTAGTAAAGGATAAGACTAAACTGGAAAAGGTTCAAAGGTTTGCCACCAGATCTTAAAGACCCCCTCCCCCCCCCCCCCCCGCAGGTCCAGGCTGAGGGCAACACAGCTCGTGGCAGATGCAACAGCATAAAACCATCTTAGTATAATTGTTTGCAACATTGCCATGAGTTTAGCAACACTGTTTTACCCATTCACATGCATTTTGAACCCCATTGCCATACTTTTTTTACCCTATTGCCATACTTTTTTTACCCTATTGCCATACTTTTTTACCCTATTGCCATACTTGTTTACCCTATTGACATACTTTTTTTACCCTATTGCCATACTTGTTTACCCTATTGCCATACTTTTTTTACCCTATTGCCATACTTGTTTACCCTATTGCCATACTTTTTTTTACCCTATTGCCATACTTTTTTTACCCTATTGCCATACTTTTTTTACCCTATTGCCATACTTTTTTTACCCTATTGCCATACTTTTTTTACCCTATTGCCATACTTTTTTTACCCTATTGCCATACTTTTTTTACCCTATTGCCATACTTTTTTCCCCATTGCCATACTTTTTTCCCCATTGCCATACTTTTTTCCCCATTGCCATACTTTTTTCCCCATTGCCATGCATAATAATCATTGCTTAAAAACATATATTTGAAGGAAATTAAGACTTAATTATTGGTAGCATTTGCAAGTAAAAGGTTATACAAAACAAATAATAGGGTGAAAGACAGACTGTTTTAGCGTGAAGAAACAGCTTCAGCGTCAAGAAACAAAAACAGCTTCAGCGTCAAGAAACAAAGACAGCTTCAGCGTCAAGAAACAAAAACAGCTTTAGCGTGAAGGAGCAAAAACAGCTTTAGCGTGAAGGAACAAAAACAGCTTTAGCGTGAAGGAACAAAAACAGCTTTAGCGTGAAGGAACAAAAACAGCTTTAGCATGAAGGAACAAAAACAGCTTTAGCATGAAGGAACAAAAACAGCTTTAGCATGAAGGAGCAAAAACAGCTTTAGCATGAAGGAGCAAAAACAGCTTTAGCATGAAGGAACAAAAGCAGCTTTAGCGTGAAGGAACAAAAACAGCTTTAGCATGAAGAAACAAAAACAGCTTTAGCGTGAAGGAACAAAAACAGCTTTAGCATGAAGAAACAAAAACAGCTTCAGCGCCAAGAAACAAAAACAGCTTTAGCATGAAGGAACAAAAACAGCTTTAGCATGAAGAAACAAAAACAGCTTTAGCATGAAGAAACAAAAACAGCTTCAGCGCCAAGAAACAAAAACAGCTTTAGCATGAAGGAACAAAAACAGCTTTAGCATGAAGGAACAAAAACAGCTTTAGCATGTAGGAACAAAAACAGCTTTAGCGTGAAGGAACAAAAACAGCTTCAGCGCCAAGAAACAAAAACAGCTTTAGCATGAAGGAACAAAAACAGCTTCAGCGTCAAGAAACAAAGACAGCTTTAACATGAAGGAACAAAGACAGCTTCAGCGTGAAGAGTGAAAGAGATAGAGGCCCCAAGAGACTCCACACCTTAAAATATATATAAGATAAAGTTTAAAATACAACTGTAGCTCTTCCAAACCACTTTTATTTTGGCGTAGTGGCTAAACTGTATGAACCAAACCCAGCAATATTAGAAGCATGGACACCAACACCCAAATAGAACAAGTAGCGGGAAGACATTTGAAATTGAATTATTTGACAGTTGACAATACCGTTAACCGTCATGGTTCAAATTTGAAAGGAGGGAGGGATTTAAAATGTTATTATTTAACGGTCTAAAAATACACCACAACGATAGACGTGGATATATATATACACTGAGAAGTATAACTCCCCTTTTTTGCTGTATACTGAGAGTATACTTTAGTCCAGTATACTTGTGGTCACCTTAAGAACCTTGCAGATAGGCCTTAGGCCTTAAAGACAAGCGTCAATGTAAGGATGACATGTGCAGCCACAGACGTACTTGTAGCAGACATGGAGAATGTCTCCAGTAGCCTCTTCCCCCTCACAACACTATTCTAACAACTCCGCCCAATGAACTTTTCAAAATAATTAGTTCTACCCTTACCCATTTTCCCTCATAAAAAGGCTTAGTTGTCTCATCAGAAGTAACAAGACTTTTCATAATGTTGTACTTAGAATCTATAGACTATAAATTACTCATTACTTTACTCCGTGTCATAGAAAACGGCGTGAAGGTTTGTGGGTGCCTACCATTTGCATAAACAGCAAACCAATTTCGTTTTTTGCTGGTCCTGTTGATTCTTTCTAATTTTCAATTGCTTTCCTTATTTGCAATAAATTATTATTTTGGTGGATATGTTGAGATTACTGAGCTCTCTGTCATGAGTGTGGGGAGGGGGGGGGGGGGAGGGAGGAGCTGGGCCGCCTACAGCCACTCCGACTGTCTCACCACTCGGCTGTTAAAGGCTTTGTCTCAGGTTAGTGTGGGTCACCCAGGTGTGGGAGGAGAGACAGGTGTGGGTGTTGGTGCAGGTGTGGGAGGCCATGTAGGTGTCGAGGACCACAGATACTAGGGGGGGGGGAAATGACGATGATGGGTGTGGCATGTGATATTGGTGCATATGAGGCTGCGTGTTTAGAAATATGTGGTTTTGGGGGGTGAGTGAGAGTGAGTGAACTGTGAGGGTGAGAGTGAGTGAACTGTGAGGGTGAGAGTGAGTGAACTGTAAGAGGGCTGAGTGAGAGTGAGTGACTGTGAGAGAGGGTGAGTGAGAGTGAGTGAACTGTGAGGGTGAGAGTGAGTGACTGTGAGAGAGGGTGAGTGAGAGTGATTGGACTGCAAGAGAGGGTGAGTGAGAGTGAGTGAACTGTGAGGGTGAGAGTGAGTGACTGTGAGAGAGGGTGAGTGAGAGTGATTGGACTATAAGAGAGGGTGAGTGAGAGTGAATGGACTGTGAGAGGGGTGAGTGAGTGGGTGGAGGTTGGTGTGAAATGTCAGGAGGTGAGAGGGTCCACAGTAGTTTCCCCTCACCCCCTCCCCTTCCCCCTCATCCACCTACACTTTCATCCTCATCCACCTGCCTCTTCACTCCAGGACCCCCCCACTCATCTGCCCTTTCCTCATATCTCCTCATCTGCCATCTGAGGCCAGTGGCACTCACCTCCCCCCCCCCTACATCTGAGTGCCTCACACACACTTGTATGCCGCTAGCAGGTGTGTGTGTGTGACGTGTGTATGAAGCCCTCATGTATGCTGCCCTCACGTCTATGCTTCCCATATGAGTATGCTGCACAGGCACATGTGCAGTCTGCGAGCCTGTGTCACCCACGCTCCTATGCCTCATGACACTCGTGAGGTACACATACACACACACTCATATTTGGCCAACACACTCATGCCGCCCACTTACTCATGCCTTCCATGGACTCATAGCACCGCCAAACCCATGAGTGTTCATCAATAAACACTCGGGCGTAATAGACGCATTCCAGCACATATGTACGCCCGCACATACGTACACCCGCACGTACGTACGTCCGCACATATGTACGCCCACACGTACACACTGGGAAGCATACACGAACCGCCCTCTCAGACCACCTCGGTAGTTATCTAAGTATTTGCGATGGTCCGAAAGCATATTACGGTTTCAGTGATAGCCTACTGACAAACAGGGAAATGAACCTTTGTCCTAAACAGAAATTATTCTCAAGTTATACATTTATTGTAATATAAATCCAGACTGGACACCACGAGCGTAGCTCTCGTCATGTAAGTACATTTAGGTAGTTACGCACACACACATATATGTAAACAAAACACATAGCCTGTTATACAGGAATTGTAGGTTTATATCTACAGATGACTGGAAGGAAGAGAGACCACGTGGTTTAAGCTGTATATATGTTGTTGTTGTTGAGTTAGGGGTGACGACGATCGTGGGATCGGATGCGCCCCGGCGTACCCGTGAAGGGTGAATCGCAAAGCCAGAAAAGGCGAAACGCCAAGCCAAAACGCGAAACGAGTGACGCCAAGCACTAGAAACTAATATGCCACACGGCAAAGCTACGCACAAAGGGAGAGGCAGAAGCACAGAATATAACAGGGCAAACAAACAGCCAGAAGGGCACACAGCATGTCATAGAGCAAATACACAAGAAATCAGAGCACAAACTTGCCCGGGAACTTGGCCCGCGGGAACCTTACATTGAACGCCTCCCAGAGCACCCATTGCCAAGGGTCTCGTCCATCCACGGGGGACGCCATAACATCCGGAACCGGGGCAACAAACACCTGCAAACTGGGGACCCAGATGGTAGTACTCATGAGGCGAGAAGTCGCCACTCGCCCCCACAGGAAGGGAACTTGCCCCCCACGAAAGCACTCCGGTCCGTCAGACAGCAGTAACTCGGCAATCTTCGACCAGTGACCCGGTGGCATCACAGACGCCGGCAACACGTCCCCCAGGGCCCCAACGAGCACCCGCACCACAGAAGTACTCGCGGCCCCGGGCACACCACCAGACGACAGCAGGGAACCCGGACGGCGCGCATCCTTCCGTAACGTCACCACCAGGCCGCCCCCAGCACCAGAGTCCACACCATCCCTGGCAGCGGAAGCCACCACCCCCCACTGTGGAGAGTCCCCCGGCGGAGAAAGATTCAAAGGCACGTCCGAGACACAGGCTCCAGCACCGGCAGGCACATGGACCTCCGCCACCACGAACCGCGGAGACATCGACGCATCCATATCCACACTGTCAACACCCGAAGCCCCACAGTCACTGAAGTCACCAACGTCGGCCCAGGAAGAAGACGAACGCCGGGAACGTTTGGGCACCGGCCGGATATCGTCCGAGCCGGTAAGTGACCCAGAAACACGGGTACCACGAGCCGAAGGAACCGACGCCAGGACGGCAACAGCCTCTACCACAGGGGGAACCGGGCCACACACAGCAGGAGGCTCCGCAGCCACCCCAGCACCAAGCACATCCGGGACCCGAGTCACGGACACAGGACCAGGCGCACCATCAGAAGACGAGGGAGAAGACAGCGACGTCACACTGGGAGCTCCAGGAAGGCCCACGGGAGCAGCTGGAACAGCGACAGGATCAGGCAGACCAACCGACGGTACCTCAAGAACCGGAGGAGGGACGGCAACAACCGGAGGAGGGACGGCAACAACCGGAGGAGGGACGGCAACAACCGGAGGAACGGCAGGCGCCGCCGGGGAAGCTGCAGCAGCAGACGGGACGCGCACCACCTCATCAACATCACCGGAGACTGCCTCCAGAGGGAGCGGCGGGAAATCCTCGTCGCGGAACAAGTTGACAGGAGCAGCAGAGCACCCGGCAGCCTGATGCCCCAACAGGCCACACCTGAAATAGGTACGAGGGTGCCGGGCATAATACACCCGGACGTAGTACCCCATAAGTCGGACAGAAGAAGGTATATCCGACCGCAGGCGCATCCCCAACGTGCGAATGTTTGTACGCCTCCCAGCATACCGCTCCGAGGAGAGCGTGTTCACCCGCACGCTGACAACAGTACCAAAACCCCCGAAGTAACGCCGGAGGAGGTCATCAGGGAACTCCAGGGGCGCACCATGGACACTGACATAAGTCAGGGCACCACTGCGGTCCGAAATTGCCACAGAGCCGGCATCGTCTGGCAACGGCAACGTACTCCCCCCGTACCGACGGAGGAAGTCCCGGTACTCGTCCTCCACCACGAACTTAATAACAACCCGATGGGCCGTAACTAGCTCCACACCGTAAACAGCTTCCACCGGGATACGAAGCATCTCACACATCACCATCTCGATGGTCGGATAACCAGCCTTACAAGTGAACTCCAGGCCCACGGAGTTCACACGCATAACAGGAGGAAGATGGCCCCCCATGTCAGAACTGCCACGTCAACGGAGCCAGGCAGGCAACAAAACTGGTAGGGTAGAGACGCCCACACCACCTGGCGACCAAAACAGCAAACAACTCCAACAGCCACGGAGGGTCGGTAAACGTCCTCACTCCACGGCTGCTAGCAGTAGACCTAAGCTGTATATATAGAACAGATCCACGAGGCTTCCTCCTCTAACAACAACAACAACAACTGCAATCCGAGCCGTTTCCGACACCATAGGCGTCTGAATCCAAACATGAGAAAATCCACATTCTCATAAGAACACTAAGATATAACCACTATTCAAGAAAGACAACATGATCCTAAAGAAAGGAATAATAACTGCACACCGCTAAATATTATCTATAAAAATTAAGAATAGCGTGTCGAAAATATAAATATTTCGTGAATCCGGTGTAGACGGCTACTTGTCTCACGAACACCGGGGGAGACTTTTTTTTTTTTTTTTTTTTTTTCTCTTTCTTTTTAGCAGGGATAATCCTGCGCGGGCCCTAAGCCTCTGGCTGGCCCACTAAGTGAAGCTCGTTTCTGTTTTACCTGGGCGGAGGATGAGTATGTATGACCCGTATGGTCGCTTCAGTAAGATTTTGCCATGTGTTTAACAACTTCCTCTGCTCTGTCGAATCGAAGGTGAAATCTTAACGGGTTTGTAACTGTGCACTGTGTTAGATAATGTTCCAGTGGTCTGTCGGGCATTTCTCCACAGTGTTGACATTTCCTCTCACCTTCCGGAACCCGTAAGCCTATTTCCCATGCACATGGGTAACCAAGCCTGATGCGATGTAAGTGCACTTCTGTTGTTCTACCGCCCCCGTTCATCAAACTAAGTGGTTCGTAGTTGGTGGAATTCTTGTACCAACCCGCAGATCCTGATGTTGCAACTGCTGTGTTGTGGTCACTGTACAGCCTTCGCATTGCTCTGTTTCGAATCACTTTCTTCATCTGGGAGAGACTCTGTGGTATGTAAATGTCTACATTCCTCCTCTTAGTAGCAAGTTTTGCAGCTTCGTCTGCAATGTCATTACCTAATAGTCCCACATGACTTGGCACCCAGTTGATAAGCACCCGTCGGCCTTGTCGGTGGAGTGTGTGCAGGAATGATAAGACATTGGTGATCAGATGGATGTTATCACATATGTGTTCCTGTGGCAAGGTTTCAATGGCGGTTCTCGAATCTGTATGGACGATAACATGTTGGCGGTGTTCAGCAAGAGCATGTTCCAAAGCCTTTTGAATGGCTAGCATCTCAGTCTGTAAAGTCGAACACCCATTTGAGAGACTCCAACTATATACAGTTTCCTGCTTTAACTGCAGCTCCGGTTTCCTGTCCCT
>NW_027189141.1:2960888-2973150 GCF_040958095.1 Procambarus clarkii
ATATATATTAGTATATTTTGGTAGCAGTCTTTCCTGTAGACATATATTATTAAATATGACCGAAAAAGTAAGATTAATAATTCTAACACGAATTTTCTCAATCTTTCGTACATTTCTTTTCACTGTTGGAGGTAAATCAAAAATCAATTCTCCAAAATTCCTTTTTATTTCTAGTCTGACGCGACACCAGCGCGTTTCGTAAAACTTATTACATTTTCAAAGACTTTAGTTTACAAATACACAACTGAATAGAACTTACGCATCTCCGATTTTATATCTACATTTTAGTGAGGTGGATGGGGTGAGGTGGCATTAATAGGGTTCAAACTCTGAAGAACTCTGTAGGGTAAGGCAGGTCCTAGTCAATAACTACTTCTCCAATGGTTTCGTCGAAGACATCATGAGAAGGAAAGTGAAAAGCCATGCAACCTCTGAAGAGACAACTAACACAACACCTATGCCCCCTATTAGACTATTTTACAGGAACTTCTTTTCCACAGCTCATAAAACGGAGGAAAGGGTCCTGAAAGATATTGTTAATAGAAACGTTATCCCTACAGACAAAAATCAGAGGATACAACTGACGATTTACTATAAAACCAGAAAAACGGCCAGCCTACTCATGAGAAACTCTCCAGACACAAAACAGAACGCTTTAAAAGACTAACGTCGTCTATGTCTTCAAATGCCCTCTTGGGGACTGTAAGCTCCAAAAAACCCAGTATATAGGCAAGACAACAACATCTCTTTCTAGGCGTTTAACGATGCATAAGCAACAGGGCTCCATTAAGGAACATATAATCTCTTCCCACAACCAAACCATCGCCAGAGAAATCCTAGTAAACAACACAGAAATCATCGAAAGATACAGCGATAGCAGGCGGCTTGACGTTTGCGAGGCACTACACATCAAGAAGTCAACACCAGCAATCAACAGCCAATTATTGCACAACTATATTCTACCCACCTCAAGACTCCGCTCCAATATAGAAGCATCAAGAAATATGGACCAATAGGCTTTCTACAAACACTTTTATTCAATATCCATATATATATATATATATATATATATATATATATATATATATATATATGTCGTATATATGACACTTGAACGCGTTTCGTAATAACTTATTACATTTTCAAAGAGTTGTATGTGTGTGTACACACACACAACTATTACCTACAAACACTAAACAGAGTTCTTACTTATGCTATGATTTAAACAGCTTGTTTAAACCTAACCTAACCAACCAACCAACCAACCAACCTAAGTAACCTACCTAACCAACCAACCTAACCAACCCAACCAACCTAACCTAACCAACCCAACCTAACCAACCCACCTAACCAACCTAACCAACCAACCAACCTAGGCAACCTAATCTATCCAACCACCCAACCAAAAAACCCAACCAACCAACCCAAACAACCAACCTAACCAAACCAACCAACCTAACCAACCAACCAAAGCTATCTAACTTAACCAACCAACCCAACCAACCAACCAAACCAACCAACCTAACCAACGAACCTAAACTATCTAACTTAACCAACCAACCTAACCAACCAACCAACCTAACCAACCTAACCAACCAACCTAACCAACCTAACCTAACCAACCCACCTAACTAACCAATCTAATCAACCAACCAACCTAGGCAACCTAATCTAACCAACCAACCAGGCTAACCAACCAACCCAACCAACCAACCTAACCAACCAACCTAAGCTATCTAACTTAACCAACCAACCTAACTAACCAACCAATCTAATCAACCACCCCTAATCAACCAACCTAACCAACCTAACCTAACTGACCTAACCTAACCAACCCACCTAATCAACCACCCCTAATCAACCAACCTAACCAACCTAACCTAACCAACCTAACCTAACCAACCAATCCAACCAACCAATCCAACCAATCCAACCAACCTAACCAACCAACCAATCTAATCAACCACCCCTAATCAACCAACCTAACCAACCTAACCTAACCAACCTAACCTAACCAACCTAACCTAACCAACCTAACCAAACCAACCCACCTAATGAACCACCCCTAATCAACCAACCTAATCAACCTAACCTAACCAACCTAACCTAACCAACCAATCCAACCAACCAATCCAACCAATCCAACCAACCCAACCAACCTAACCAACCAACCAACCTAATCAACCACCCCTAATCAACCAACCTAACCTACCTAACCTAACCAACCTAACCTAACCAACCAACCAACCCAACCAACCTAACCAACCAACCTTACCTAACCAACCAACCTAATCAACCAACCTAAGCTATCTAACCAACCAACCTAACTAACCAACCAATGTAAACTATTTAACCTAACCAACCAACCAACCTAACTAACCTAACCAACCAACCTAAGCTATCTAACCTAACCAAGCAACCTAACCAAGCAACCTAACCAACCAACCTAACCAACCAACCTAACCAACCAACCAACCTAACCAACCTCAGCTATCTAACCAACCAACCTAACTAACCAACCTAACTAACCAACCTAAGCTATCTAACTAACCAACCTAACTAACCAACCAACCTAACCAACGTAAGCTATCTAACCTAACCAACCAACCTAACCAACCAACCTATCTAACCTAACCAACCAACCTAACTAACCTAACCAACCAACGTAAGCTATCTAACCTAACCAAGCAACCTAACCAAGGAACCTAACCAACCAACCTAACCAACCTAAGCTATCTAACCAACCAACCTAACTAACCAACCAACCTAACCAACCTAAGCTATCTAACCTTACCAACCAACCTAAGCTATCTAACCTAACCAACCAACCTAAGCTATCTAACCTAACCAAGCAACCTAACCAACCAACCTAACCAACCAACCTAACCAAGCAGCCTAACCAACCAAACTAACCTAAACTAACCAACCAACCCAACCTAACCTAACCAACGTAACCAACCATCCTAACCAACGTAACCAACCAACATAACCAACCTAACCTAACCAACCAACTAACCTAACCAATCAACTAACCTAACCAACCTAACCTAACCTAATGTAACCAACCAACCAACCAACCAACGTAACCAACCAACCTAACCAACCAACCTAACCAATGTAACCAACCAACCTAACCAACCTAACCAATGTAACCAACCAACCTCATCAACATAACCAACCTAACCAACCAACCTAAGCAACCAACCTAAGCAACCTAACCTAACTAACCTAACCTAACCAACCTAACCTAACCAACCTAACCTAACCAACCTAACCTAACCAACCTAACCTAACAAACCTAACCAACCTAACAAACCAACCTAACTAACCAACCAACCTAACCAAACAACCTAAGCTATCTAACCTAACCAACCAACCTATCCAACCAACCTTAGCTATCTAACCTAACCAACCAACCTAAACTATCTAACCTAACCAACCAACCTAAGCTATCTAACCTAACCAAGCAACCTAACCAACCAACCTAACCAAGCAACCTAACCAACCAAACTAACCAAAGAACCTAATCAACCAACCTAACCAAGCAACCTAACCAACCAACCTAACCAACCAACCTAACCTAACCTAACCAACCAAACTAACCTAACCAACCAAACTAACCTAACCAACCAACCAACCTAACCTAACCAACCAAAAAACCTAACCAACGTAACCAGCCATCCTAACCAACGTAACCAACCAACCTAACCAACGTAATAACGTAACCAACTTAACCTAACCAACCAACCTAACCAACCTAACCAACCAACCAACCTAACTAACCAACCAACCTAATCAACCAACCTAAGCTATCTAACGAACCAACCTAACTAACCAACCTAACTAACCAACCAACGTAAACTATTTAACCTAACCAACCAACCTAACTAACCTAACCAACCAACCTAAGCTATCTAACCTAACCAAGCAACCTAACCAAGCAACCTAACCAACCAACCTAACCAAGGAACCTAACAAACCAACCAACCTAACCAACCTAAGCTATCTAACCAACCAACCTAACTAACCAACCTAACTAACCAACCAACCTAACCAACGTAAGCTATCTAACCTAACCCACCAACCTAACACACCTAACCAACCAACCTAACCAACCAACCTAACCAACGTAACCAACCTAACCAACCTAAGCAACCTAAGCAACCAACCTAACCAACCTAACCTAACCAACCTAACCTAACCAACCAACCTAACCAACCAGCCTAACCAACCAACCAAACCAACCTAACAAACCAACCTAACTAACCAACCAACCTAACCAATCAACCTATCCAACCAACCTTAGCTATCTAACCTAAGCTATCTAACCTAAGCTATCTAACCTAACCAACCAACCTAAGCTATCTAACCTAACCAACCAACCTAAGCTATCTAACCTAACCAACCTAAGCTATCTAACCTAACCAAGCAACTAACCAACCAACAAAACCAAGCAACCTAACCAACCAACCTAACCTAACCAAAGAACCTAATCAACCAACCTAACCAACCAACCTAACCAACCAACCTAACCAACCAACTTAACCAACCAACCAAACCAACCAAACCAACCAACAAAACCAACCAACCTAACCTAACCAACCAGCCCAACCTAACCTAACCAACCAACCTAACCAACCAACCTAACCAACCAACCTAACCTACCAACCTAACTAACCAACCTAAGCTATCCCAACAACTAACCTAACCAACCTAACTAACCAACCAACCTAACCAACCTAAGCAATCTAACCTAACCAACCAACCAACCTAACCAACCAACTTAAGCAATCTAACCTAACCAAGCATCCTAACCAACCAACCTAACCAACCAACCTAACCAAGCAACCTAACTAACCAACCTAACCAATGTAAGCTATCTAACCTAACCAACCAACCTAACCAACATAAGCTATCTAACCTAACCAACCAACCTAACCAACCAACGTAAGCTATCAAACCTAACCAACCAACCTAACCAACGTAAGCTATCTAACCTAACCAACCAACCTAACCAACCAACGTAAGCAACCTAACCAACGTAAGCTATCTAACCTAACCAACCAACCTAACCAACGTAAGCTATCTAACCTAACCAACCAACCTAACCAACCAACGTAAGCTATCTAACCTAACCAACCTAACCAACCAACGTAAGCTATCTAACCTAACCAACCAACCTAACCAACCAACCTAAGCTATCTAACCAAACCAACCAACCTAACCAACCAAGCTAAGCTATCTAACCTAACCAACCAAGCTAAGCTATCTAACCTAACCAACCAACCTAACCAAGCAACCTAACCAACCAACCTAAACAAGGAACTTAACCAACCAACCTAACCAACGTAAGCTATCTAACCTAGCCAACCAACCTAACCAACGTAACCAACCTAACCAACCAACCTAAGCTATCTAAGCTAACCAACAAACCTAAGCTATCTAACCTAACCAACCAACCTAAGCTATCTAACCTAACCAACCAACCTAACCAACCAACGTAAGCAACCAACCTAAGCAACCTAACCTAGCCAACCAACCTAACCAAGCAACCTAACCAACCAACCTAACTGAAGAACCTAATCAACCAACCAACCTAACCAAGCAACCTAACCAACCAACCTAACCAACCAACCTAACCAAGCAACCTAACCAACCAACCTAATCAACCAACCTAACCAAAGAACCTAATCAACCAACCTAACCAAGCAACCTAACCAACCAAACCAACCAACAAAACCAACCAACCTAACCTAACCAACCAGCCCAACCTAACCTAACCAACCAACCTAACCAACCAACCTAACCAACCAACCTAACCTACCAACCTAACTAACCAACCTAAGCTATCCCAACAACTAACCTAACCAACCTAACTAACCAACCAACCTAACCAACCTAAGCAATCTAACCTAACCAACCAACCAACCTAACTGAAGAACCTAATCAACCAACCAACCTATTGCTAACAGCCTATTGCTTGGTTGCTATTGCAACCTAAGCTAACAGACGTAATCAACCATCCTAACCAACGTAACCAACCTAACTAAGCTATCAAACCAACCAACCAACCTAAGCTATCCAACCAACCAACCTAAGCTATCCAACCAACCTAACTAACCAACCAACCTAAGCTAACCAATTAACCTAACCAAGCAACCTAAGCTATCTAACCTAACCAAGCAACCTAACCAAGCAACCTAACCAAGCAACCTAACCAACCAACCTAATCAACCAACCTAACCAAAGAACCTAATCAACCAACCTAACCAAGCAACCTAACCAACCAACAACCTAAGCTAACAGACGTAATCAACCATCCTAACCAACGTAACCAACCTAACTAAGCTATCAAACCAACCAACCAACCAACCTAAGCTATCCAACCAACCTAACTAACCAACCAACCTAAGCTAACCAATTAACCTAACCAAGCAACCTAAGCTATCTAACCTAACCAAGCAACCTAACCAACCAACCTAACCAACCTAAGCTATCTAACCTAACCAAGCAACCTAACCAACCAACCTAACCAACCAAACCAACCAACCAACCTAAGCAATCCAACCAACCTAACTAACCAACCAACCTAAGCTAACCAATTAACCTAACCAAGCAACCTAAGCTATCTAACCTAACCAAGCAACCTAACCAACCTAAGCTATCCAACCAACCTAACTAACCAACCAACCTAAGCTAACCAATTAACCTAACCAAGCAACCTAACCAACCAACCTAACCAACCAAACCAACCAACCAACCTAAGCAATCCAACCAACCAACCTGAGCAACTTAACCTGAGCAACTTAACCTGAGCAACCTAACCTGAGCAACCTAACCTGAGCAACTTAACCTGAGCAACCTAACCTGAGCAACCTAACCTGAGCAACCTAACCTGAGCAACCTAACCTGAGCAACCTAACCTGAGCAACCTAACCTGAGCAACCTAACCTGAGCAACTTAACCTGAGCAACCTAACCTGAGCAACCTAACCTGAGCAACCTAACCTGAGCAACTTAACCTGAGCAACCTAACCTGAGCAACCGAACCTGAGCAACCTAACCTAACCTAACCTATGTTATTATATTATTATTATATTATTATTATATATTATATTATATTATATATTATATTATTATTATACAACCTATTATCAACTCCCTGATATCCTATTATCAACTATATTATCAACTCCCTTCTTATTATCTGACACGAACCTTCGGTTCATGTCAGAGTCCATGAGTGTCCGTGTCCGTGTATTTAAGGGGTTTTGGGTCCAGGAAGCTATTTGTGTCGACCCAAATTGCCTCCCTTCTCCCCACCTGAAATCCAGGTGGATTGAAAGACCTGCCCGAGGTCAGTGGATCCAGGTATCCGTCCGTGGGCCCCCGGACTTCAACCCTTCCCCACATTCCAAGGAGTCGGTCAATCAATCTTCGGCTATCCAGAGAATCTATCGAAACTGATGCTCCTACAGGAGGGGACACACAGAGAAATCTGTGCCCTGTACTTGCAACCGTTCCGACAGGCTCGAACGCAGATCTATCCGGATTAGGAACTTGTTCTATCCGACTAGGCCACGCTGGAGTTGCCTTCTGAATCAAATTTGGCACTTGTATTTATATCTCATAGCAAGGTTAGTTAGTGTCTATTTATCAACAGTTGCAATGATTGATATGTGAAGTTGTTAATTTGTGTTGACAGAAATACCTGACAGCTTTGTTTGGTAAGGTTGCAGTCCCGTGAGGCAGTTTTATGAATGAATATTGGAGAATTTAGGCTAACTGACGTGTGTGTGTGTGTACTCACCTAGTTGTGTTTGCGGGAGTTGAGCTCTGGCTCTTTGGTCCCGCCTCTCAACCGTCAATCAACAGGTGTACAGATTCCTGAGCCTACTGGGCTCTATCATATCTACACTTGAAACTGTGTATGGAGTCAGCCTCCACCACATCACCTCCTAATGCATTCCATTTGTCAACCACTCTGACACTAAAAAAGTTCTTTCTAATATCTCTGTGGCTCATTTGGGCACTCAGTTTCCACCTGTGTCCCCTAGTGCGTGTGCCCCTTGTGTTAAATAGACTGTCTTTATCTACCTTATCAATTCCCTTCAGAATCTTAAATGTGGTGATCATGTCCCCCCTAACTCTTCTGTCTTCCAGCGAAGTGAGGTTTAATTCCCGTAGTCTCTCCTCGTAGCTCATACCTCTCAGCTCGGGTACTAGTCTGGTGGCAAACCTTTGAACCTTTTCCAGTTTAGTCTTATCCTTGACTAGATATGGACTCCATGCTGGGGCTGCATACTCCAGGATTGGCCTGACATATGTGGTATACAAAGTTCTGAATGATTCTTTACACAAGTTTCTGAATGCCGTTCGTATGTTGGCCAGCCTGGCATATGCCGCTGATGTTATCCGCTTGATATGTGCTGCAGGAGACAGGTTTGGCGTGATATCAACCCCCAAGTCTTTTTCCTTCTCTGACTCCTGAAGAATTTCCTCTTCCAGTTGATTTCTTGTATCTGGCCTCCTGCTCCCTACACCTATCTTCATTACATTGCATTTGGTTGGGTTAAACTCTAACAACCATTTGTTCGACCATTCCTTCAGCTTGTCTAGGTCTTCTTGAAGCCTCAAACAGTCCTCTTCTGTTTTAATCCTTCTCATAATTTTAGCATCGTCCGCAAACATTGAGAGAAATGAATCTATACCCTCCGGGAGATCATTTACATATATCAGAAACAAGATAGGACCGAGTACAGAGCCCTGTGGGACTCCACTGGTGACTTCACGCCAATTGGAGGTCTCACCCCTCACCGTTACTCTCTGCTTCCTATTGCTTAGATACTCCCTTATCCACTGGAGCACCTTACCAGCTACACCTGCCTGTCTCTCCAGCTTATGTACCAGCCTCTTATGCGCACACACACACACACACACACACACACACACACACACACACACACACACACACACACACACACACACACACACACACACACACACACACACACTGACCCACAGAGACTGCCCAAATATGTATACTAACAGCAGCAGCAGTTGGTGTTCCCAGGCAGGTCACCCATCCAAGTACTAACCAAAGTCAACGGTGTTTAACCTGACAGATGTATGGGAGGAGACGCAGTGTTCTCAAGGTGATAGGTAGGTAGGTAGTATGGCCGTTGCTATTGTATACAAGTAGTAAGTAATCACATGTGAGTGAGTGAGTGAGTCAAGATAATGGTAACTGCGGCAGGCGGGCAGGCGGAGGATACTCACACATAGCAGCCAATTCTCCATTAATGATAGTACTTATTGCAACTATTTAGTCAAATTAACCAACAACAAATGAACTACTACTACTACTACTACTACTACTACTACTACTACTACTACTACTACTACTACTGTTGCTCCAAAATAGAAATGTTGGGATGCCACCGCTGCCATAGATCTCGCACAAGTTGCTGCTGACAAATGACTCATCTTAGGCCTTGCATATGCTCTCTTAGGCTTCATTTAGTCAATACTTGTAACATCATTCAGTCGGGGGACAGGCAGACAGGCACTTTATACATGTTAGGCTTATAGTGGTCTCCAACACCCATCACCCCACAAGGTCCAACTAGTGACTAACCCTCACTCACTCACCACGCCCCAAGTAGCTAGCTTACTAACTTCTGGATACCTATTTACTGATAGGTGAACAGAGGCATTCGGTGATAGGAAAGGCTACCAACAATTACAGCCCTACTTCTACAAACCTACCCTAAACAAACATAACCTAATCTAAGCTAACCTAACCTAACGTAACTAACTCCTGGATACCTATTTACTGATAGGTGAACAGAGACATTCGGTGATAGGAAAGGCTACCAACAATTACAGCCCTACTTCTACAAACCTACCCTAAACAAACATAACCTAATCTAAGCT
The DNA here is from genome assembly GCF_040958095.1 of Procambarus clarkii. Taxonomy (NCBI): domain Eukaryota; kingdom Metazoa; phylum Arthropoda; class Malacostraca; order Decapoda; family Cambaridae; genus Procambarus; species Procambarus clarkii. The sequence goes on from NW_027189141.1 coordinate 2,970,824, forward strand.
AACCTAACCTAACGTAACTAACTCCTGGATACCTATTTACTGTTAGGTGAACAGAGACATTCGGTGATAGGAAACGCTACCTACAATTACAGCCTTTCTTCTATTTCTATTTCTACAAACCTAGCCTATTTCCTAGCTTAAACTAACCTAACCTAAGGTAATCTAACTAACTCCTGGATACCTATTTACTGCTACGTGAACAGAGAAGACACGCTACCAACAATTACTGCCCTATTTCAATTTCAACAAAAATAGCCTATTTCTTAGCCTAAACTAATCTAACCTAATTAAACCTAACCTAACCTAATCTAACCTTACCTATATATATACTTCACTACTCACTAACATCATCACTACCTCTCTACTCACCATCATCATCACTACCTCACCATCATCATCACTACCTCACCATCATCATCACTACCTCTCTACTCACCATCATCATTACCTCACTACTCACCATCATCATCACTACCTCACCATCATCATCACTACCAAACTACTCACTAACATCATCACTTCCTCACTACTCACCATCATCATCACTACCTCACCATCATCATCACTACCACACTACTCACCATCATCATCATTACATCACTACTCACCATCATCATCACTACCTCTCTACTCACCATCATCATCACTACCTCTCTACTCACCATCATCATCACTACCTCTCCATCATCATCACTACCTCTCTACTCACCATCATCATCATTACCTCACTACTCACCATCATCATCACTACCTCTCTACTCACCATCATCATCACTACCTCTCTACTCACCATCATCATCACTACCTCTCTACTCACCATCATCATCATTCCCTCACTACTCACCATCATCATCACTACCTCACCATCATCATTACTACCTCTCTTCTCACCATCATCATCATTACCTCACTACTCACCATCACTACCACACTACTCACAATCATCACTACCTCACTACTCACCATCACTACCACACTACTCACCATCATCACTACCTCACTACTCACTAACATCATCACTTCCTCACTACTCACTATCATCATCACTACCACACTACTCACCATCATCATCATTACCTCACTACTCACCATCATCATCACTACCTAACCATCATCATCACTACCTCTCTAATCACCATCATCATCACTACCTCTATACTCACCATCATCATCATTACCTCACTACTCACCATCATCATCACTACCTCACCATCATCATCACTACCTCTCAACTCACCATCATCATCAATACCTCACTACTCACCATCACTACCACACTACTCACCATCATCACTACCTCACTACTCACCATCACTACCACACTACTCACCATCACTACCTCACTACTCACTAACATCACCACTTCCTCACGACTCACTATCATCATCACTACTCACCATCATCACTACCACACTACTCATAAACATCATCACTACCACACTACTCACCATCATCACTACCACACTACTCACTATCATCATCACTACCACACTACTCACCATCATCATCATTACCTCACTACTCACCATCATCATCACTACCTCTCTACTCACCATCATCATGACTACCTCTCTACTCACCATCATCATCACTACCTCTCCATCATCATCACTACCTCTCTACTCACCATCATCATCATTACCTCACTACTCACCATCATCATCACTACCTCTCTACTCACCATCATCATCACTACCTCTCTACTCACCATCATCATCACTACCTCTCTACTCACCATCATCATCATTCCCTCACTACTCACCATCATCATCACTACCTCACCATCATCATTACTACCTCTCTTCTCACCATCATCATCATTACCTCACTACTCACCATCACTACCACACTACTAACCATCATCACTACCTCACTACTCACCATCACTACCACACTACTCACCATCATCACTACCTCACTACTCACTAACATCATCACTTCCTCACTACTCACTATCATCATCACTACCACACTACTCACCATCATCATCATTACCTCACTACTCACCATCATCATCACTACCTAACCATCATCATCACTACCTCTCTAATCACCATCATCATCACTACCTCTATACTCACCATCATCATCATTACCTCACTACTCACCATCATCATCACTACCTCTCTACTCACCATCATCATCACTACCTCTCCATCATCATCACTACCTCTCTACTCACCATCATCATCATTACCTCACTACTCACCATCATCATCACTACCTCTCTACTCACCATCATCATCACTACCTCTCTACTCACCATCATCATCACTACCTCTCTACTCACCATCATCATCATTCCCTCACTACTCACCATCATCATC
>NW_027189141.1:2973650-3024602 GCF_040958095.1 Procambarus clarkii
TCAGTTCCAATTTTATTTATCTATTTGAAACAATGTTTACATTCAATAAAGAAATTCTGGAGGGCTTCTGTGCAAGGGTTAGGATGAGCTAGCCTAAGCATTTTTATACCAATTTGACAGTTATTTTCAGTAACACGATAAACAACGCTCGGAATATTAAGTTCCTTTCTCATATTAAGTATCTTTGTGGTACGAAGGCACCCAAGGATTATCCTCAAGGCTTCGTTCTGCAATTTTTCAAGCCCTCCAAGCTTTCTTTCAGGATGCCTTAAAGTTAGTTTAGTTCATTTATTATGCACCCCATACCCATCTTGTGGGCGGTAGTGGAAAGGGTTGCAGAGGCACATAATGGGCTCAGGGACTGAACCCAACAATTCATTTAGCTAAGCAAGTTACAATCTTGATGAGCTAGTTACAAAATTCAGTATAAGTCGTCACATCAACAATAGGTTCGAGATCGATCACAAGTACAGTTTCTAAATTAAGCAACTGACATATGTGGAGAGCTAGTGTCACAATTGATATGTTTGTCCTGCACACCGCTCCCCATCCAGTGGGCAGCGGTGGATAGGTTACAATCACTTAGTTACTACTTACAGTTAGCAAACTGGGGATATTTGGCTAAAATTTCTGGTACCAGATCATTTTGAATGAAATATTGACACATCGTTGGTACATTGGTTATAGAATTGTCTCTGAATTCACTATCACATAGTGACGAAGGGGTGTGCAAATAATTTTGTTGACAGTTAACATTTGGTCAGGTCTACATCGGCAGATAATGAGAATTCCCAGAAATACTTGTAACCGAGTCTAAGCCGAGCAGTAGTAACATCTAGAAGTCTGCTGATTTTATTGGATGAACCATAGATGTGTGGCTCCTTTTGCATAATAGTATTGAACGAAAGTTAATCTCCCCAAACACTTTCGCGTTTTGGGCAAGTTACCCCTCCACTCTCTCCATTTTTGTTTGGACATTCCCTGGTAGTGCGCGGAAATACTGAAAAGTGTATACTCTTTTCAACTTTGTCACCTTAATTCTCGTCCTATGTCTTTCATTTTGGTATCAATGCGTTCGCAATAGAATTCCCAACAGAACTATGTGCATATAATGTCAAAGACAGCAGCGCGCTCCACCCGCCGACAAGATGAATGTAGGCCAAGGGTACCAGAAAAAGAAAGCTGAGCCACCCTCAGGCAACTCTCATTACATTAGAGAGCGTGATAATATTGAAAAGTGTATACCCTTTTCAACTTTGTTACCTCAATTCTCATCCTAGTTTTTTCAATTTGGCATCAATGTGTTCGCAATAGAATTCTCTACAGGACTAAAGGCATATAAACTCCAAAAGCCCGGCTTACCATCCGCAACAAACAGAGTAAGCGAGAGTGTGTTACCAGGGAGCGCACAAGAGCGATAAAATGTATACACTCTTTTCATTTTGGTCACCCCAATTGTCATCCTAGGTCTTTCATTTTGGTATCAATGTGTTAGCAATAGAATTATCTACAGGTTTAAATGCATATAAACTCCAAAAGCAAGGTGTACCATCCGCACAAAACAGAGAAAGTGAGAGAAAGTAACCCGGGAGCACTCTAGTGCAATGTAATGTGAACACTCTTTTCACTTTGGTTACCTCAATTCTCGTCATATGTCTTTCATTTTGGTATCAATGTGTTCGCAATTGTATCTGCTGGCATTTTACCCTTTGCTTGGATCTGAAGGGTTTTAGGCTCACCACGATGCAATCTGATAGTACCACACGTGTATATACCTATCTTCAAGCAGCAATTCACTCATTCAAACCGACTTATAATAGTTATCCATATATAAATGGTAATCTTTGTTCTACCTGTTAACCTGTCATATGAAGAAAGATTGTCAAAGCTTATATTACATTCTCTAGAAAAGCAAAGAATTAGGAGTGACATATGGTAGAGGTGCACAATGGGATGAATGGACATAACAAAGGGGACATTAATGGGGTATTAAAAGTAGCAACACAAGACAGAACTCGAAACAAAGTGTAAAAATTGGAAAAATTTAGATTTAGGAAAGAACTGCATGAGTAAATACACTGGGTTTGTACCTTAAGGTTCATGTATGCAATATTACAGAGTTCCAGTTAACTCCCATGCATGCAATTAATTTATGTTATGTTTATGTTTTTTATGTTAAAATGTTTTTGTTGATTTGTTTGTATATTTTCATAAGTAAAGCATGCTTACCGTCTTATTCCAAGTTTTATGATAACTTTACAAGGTTTAAAACATAAAGTTCAATATATATTCTGGTTTTCACACAGGAATTATACGTTAATATAACATCATAATAACGTAATGATGTCGTGTAAATAACGTTATACTGACGTCATATAAATGTTATATTTATGTTATAAGAACGTAAATTGGATAGCTTTACAGAAAGTAAACAAAAAAAACTAAATGTTGACTGAAAATTATTTATTCTTAAATATAAAGCATGAAAACATTATAATACCATAGCATTCACTATTATTTTTAAATTTTTACATAAATCTTAAAAAACTGTGTCTCAAGAATATATGTTTTTAGTTATATCCTTTGGTTTTAAGAACATCAGATATACGTATTTATGTCAAAAGTTACAGTATTACCTTTGTGGAACCATTTAAAAACGTCCACAAACGTTCTGTGTTTGCTGGGTGGGGTCCAATAACACCCACTGGATGTGTATGGCGTCCATTGCCGCCCACAGGATGAGTATAGGGTCCAGTATCGCCCACAGGATTAGTATATAGAGTCCACTGCCGCCCACAGGGTCGGTAAAGGGTCCACTACCGCCCACAGGGTTGGTAGGGGGTCAACTGCCGCCCACAGGGTCGGTAGGGGGTTCACTACCGCCCACAGGGTCGGTATGGGGTCCACTGCCACCCACAGGGTCGGTATGGGGTCCACTACCGCCCACTGGGTCGGTAGGGCGTCGACAGGGTCGGTAGGGGTCCACTGCCGCCCACAGGGTCGGTATGGGGTCCACTGGCGCCCACAGGGTCGGCAGGGGATCCACTACTGCCCACAGGGTCGCTATGAAGTCAACTACCGCCCACAGTGTTTGTATAGTGCCCACTACCGCCCATAGTGTTATTATGGGGTCCACTACCCCTCATAGTGTCGGTATGGGGGTCCATTACTACCCATAGGGTGTGTCTGGGGTCTATTTTTTCTGTATTGCAGAGGTGGCAATACTGCTTTTCCAATCTCATTTGTTGTTCAATGTAAAATATTTGTTGCTCGACTTGCAACAATATATATATATATATATATATATATATATATATATATATATATATATATATATATATATATATATATATATATATATATATATATATATATATATATATATATATATATATATATAACTGAAAACTCACACCCCAGAAGTGACTCGAACCCATACTCCCAGAAGCAACGCAACTGGTATGTACAAGACGCCTTAATCCACTTGACCATCACGACCGGACATAATGAGGTGATAGCCGAGGCTATTTGAACCACCCCACCGCCGGCACTCGGATAGTTATCTTGGGCATAGCATTTTACCAAATCACCTCATTCTTAGGGGCACACGTGAGGAACACAAATGCGAACAAGCCAGAATGGTCCCCTGGACAATATGCAACTGAAAACTCACACCCCAGAAGTGACTCGAACCCATACTCCCAGAAGCAACGCAACTGGTATGTACAAGACGCCTTAATCCACTTGACCATCACGACCGGACATAATGAGGTGATAGCCGAGGCTATTTGAACCACCCCACCGCCGGCACTCGGATAGTTATCTTGGGCATAGCATTTTACCAAAACACCTCATTCTTAGGGGCACACGTGAGGAACACAAATGCGAACAAGCCAGAATGGTCCCCTGGACAATATGCAACTGAAAACTCACACCCCAGAAGTGACTCGAACCCATACTCCCAGAAGCAACGCAACTGGTATGTTCAAGACGCCTTAATCCACTTGACCATCAAGACCGGACATAATGAGGTGATAGCCGAGGCTATTTGAACCACCCCACCGCCGGCACTCGGATAGTTATCTTGGGCATAGCATTTTACCAAATCACCTCATTCTTAGGGGCACACGTGAGGAACACAAATGCGAACAAGCCAGAATGGTCCCCTGGACAATATGCAACTGAAAACTCACACCCCAGAAGTGACTCGAACCCATACTCCCAGAAGCAACGCAACTGGTATGTACAAGACGCCTTAATCCACTTGACCATCACGACCGGACATAATGAGGTGATAGCCGAGGCTATTTGAACCACCCCACCGCCGGCACTCGGATAGTTATCTTGGGCATAGCATTTTACCAAATCACCTCATTCTTAGGGGCACACGTGAGGAACACAAATGCGAACAAGCCAGAATGGTCCCCTGGACAATATGCAACTGAAAACTCACACCCCAGAAGTGACTCGAACCCATACTCCCAGAAGCAACGCAACTGGTATGTACAAGACGCCTTAATCCACTTGACCATCACGACCGGACATAATGAGGTGATAGCCGAGGCTATTTGAACCACCCCACCGCCGGCACTCGGATAGTTATCTTGGGCATAGCATTTTACCAAATCACCTCATTCTTAGGGGCACACGTGAGGAACACAAATGCGAACAAGCCAGAATGGTCCCCTGGACAATATGCAACTGAAAACTCACACCCCAGAAGTGACTCGAACCCATACTCCCAGAAGCAACGCAACTGGTATGTACAAGACGCCTTAATCCACTTGACCATCACGACCGGACATAATGAGGTGATAGCCGAGGCTATTTGAACCACCCCACCGCCGGCACTCGGATAGTTATCTTGGGCATAGCATTTTACCAAATCACCTCATTCTTAGGGGCACACGTGAGGAACACAAATGCGAACAAGCCAGAATGGTCCCCTGGACAATATGCAACTGAAAACTCACACCCCAGAAGTGACTCGAACCCATACTCCCAGAAGCAACGCAACTGGTATGTACAAGACGCCTTAATCCACTTGACCATCACGACCGGACATAATGAGGTGATAGCCGAGGCTATTTGAACCACCCCACCGCTGGCACTCGGATAGTTATCTTGGGCATAGCATTTTACCAAATCACCTCATTCTTAGGGGCACACGTGAGGAACACAAATGCGAACAAGCCAGAATGGTCCCCTGGACAATATGCAACTGAAAACTCACACCCCAGAAGTGACTCGAACCCATACTCCCAGAAGCAACGCAACTGGTATGTACAAGACGCCTTAATCCACTTGACCATCACGACCGGACATAATGAGGTGATAGCCGAGGCTATTTGAACCACCCCACCGCCGGCACTCGGATAGTTATCTTGGGCATATCATTTTACCAAAACACCTCATTCTTAGGGGCACACGTGAGGAACACAAATGCGAACAAGCCAGAATGGTCCCCTGGACAATATGCAACTGAAAACTCACACCCCAGAAGTGACTCGAACCCATACTCCCAGAAGCAACGCAACTGGTATGTACAAGACGCCTTAATCCACTTGACCATCACGACCGGACATAATGAGGTGATAGCCGAGGCTATTTGAACCACCCCACCGCCGGCACTCGGATAGTTATCTTGGGCATAGCATTTTACCAAATCACCTCATTCTTAGGGGCACACGTGAGGAACACAAATGCGAACAAGCCAGAATGGTCCCCTGGACAATATGCAACTGAAAACTCACACCCCAGAAGTGACTCGAACCCATACTCCCAGAAGCAACGCAACTGGTATGTACAAGACGCCTTAATCCACTTGACCATCACGACCGGACATAATGAGGTGATAGCCGAGGCTATTTGAACCACCCCACCGCCGGCACTCGGATAGTTATCTTGGGCATAGCATTTTACCAAATCACCTCATTCTTAGGGGCACACGTGAGGAACACAAATGCGAACAAGCCAGAATGGTCCCCTGGACAATATGCAACTGAAAACTCACACCCCAGAAGTGACTCGAACCCATACTCCCAGAAGCAACGCAACTGGTATGTACAAGACGCCTTAATCCACTTGACCATCACGACCGGACATAATGAGGTGATAGCCGAGGCTATTTGAACCACCCCACCGCCGGCACTCGGATAGTTATCTTGGGCATAGCATTTTACCAAATCACCTCATTCTTAGGGGCACACGTGAGGAACACAAATGCGAACAAGCCAGAATGGTCCCCTGGACAATATGCAACTGAAAACTCACACCCCAGAAGTGACTCGAACCCATACTCCCAGAAGCAACGCAACTGGTATGTACAAGACGCCTTAATCCACTTGACCATCACGACCGGACATAATGAGGTGATAGCCGAGGCTATTTGAACCACCCCACCGCTGGCACTCGGATAGTTATCTTGGGCATAGCATTTTACCAAATCACCTCATTCTTAGGGGCACACGTGAGGAACACAAATGCGAACAAGCCAGAATGGTCCCCTGGACAATATGCAACTGAAAACTCACACCCCAGAAGTGACTCGAACCCATACTCCCAGAAGCAACGCAACTGGTATGTACAAGACGCCTTAATCCACTTGACCATCACGACCGGACATAATGAGGTGATAGCCGAGGCTATTTGAACCACCCCACCGCCGGCACTCGGATAGTTATCTTGGGCATAGCATTTTACCAAATCACCTCATTCTTAGGGGCACACGTGAGGAACACAAATGCGAACAAGCCAGAATGGTCCCCTGGACAATATGCAACTGAAAACTCACACCCCAGAAGTGACTCGAACCCATACTCCCAGAAGCAACGCAACTGGTATGTACAAGACGCCTTAATCCACTTGACCATCACGACCGGACATAATGAGGTGATAGCCGAGGCTATTTGAACCACCCCACCGCCGGCACTCGGATAGTTATCTTGGGCATAGCATTTTACCAAATCACCTCATTCTTAGGGGCACACGTGAGGAACACAAATGCGAACAAGCCAGAATGGTCCCCTGGACAATATGCAACTGAAAACTCACACCCCAGAAGTGACTCGAACCCATACTCCCAGAAGCAACGCAACTGGTATGTACAAGACGCCTTAATCCACTTGACCGTCACGACCGGACATAATGAGGTGATAGCCGAGGCTATTTGAACCACCCCACCGCCGGCACTCGGATAGTTATCTTGGGCATAGCATTTTACCAAATCACCTCATTCTTAGGGGCACACGTGAGGAACACAAATGCGAACAAGCCAGAATGGTCCCCTGGACAATATGCAACTGAAAACTCACACCCCAGAAGTGACTCGAACCCATACGCCCAGAAGCAACGCAACTGGTATGTACAAGACGCCTTAATCCACTTGACCATCACGACCGGACATAATGAGGTGATAGCCGAGGCTATTTGAACCACCCCACCGCCGGCACTCGGATAGTTATCTTGGGCATAGCATTTTACATTTGTGTTCCTCACGTGTGCCCCTAAGAATGAGGTGATTTGGTAAAATGCTATGCCCAAGATAACTATCCGAGTGCCGGCGGTGGGGTGGTTCAAATAGCCTCGGCTATCACCTCATTATGTCCGGTCGTGATGGTCAAGTGGATTAAGGCGTCTTGTACATACCAGTTGCGTTGCTTCTGGGAGTATGGGTTCGAGTCACTTCTGGGGTGTGAGTTTTCAGTTGCATATTGTCCAGGGGACCATTCTGGCTTGTTCGCATTTGTGTTCCTCACGTGTGCCCCTAAGAATGAGGTGATTTGGTAAAATGCTATGCCCAAGATAACTATCCGAGTGCCGGCGGTGGGGTGGTTCAAATAGCCTCGGCTATCACCTCATTATGTCCGGTCGTGATGGTCAAGTGGATTAAGGCGTCATGTACATACCAGTTGCGTTGCTTCTGGGAGTATGGGTTCGAGTCACTTCTGGGGTGTGAGTTTTCAGTTGCATATTGTCCAGGGGACCATTCTGGCTTGTTCGCATTTGTGTTCCTCACGTGTGCCCCTAAGAATGAGGTGATTTGGTAAAATGCTATGCCCAAGATAACTATCCGAGTGCCGGCGGTGGGGTGGTTCAAATAGCCTCGGCTATCACCTCATTATGTCCGGTCGTGATGGTCAAGTGGATTAAGGCGTCTTGTACATACCAGTTGCGTTGCTTCTGGGAGTATGGGTTCGAGTCACTTCTGGGGTGTGAGTTTTCAGTTGCATATTGTCCAGGGGACCATTCTGTCTTGTTCGCATTTGTGTTCCTCACGTGTGCCCCTAAGAATGAGGTGATTTGGTAAAATGCTATGCCCAAGATAACTATCCGAGTGCCGGCGGTGGGGTGGTTCAAATAGCCTCGGCTATCACCTCATTATGTCCGGTCGTGATGGTCAAGTGGATTAAGGCGTCTTGTACATACCAGTTGCGTTGCTTCTGGGAGTATGGGTTCGAGTCACTTCTGGGGTGTGAGTTTTCAGTTGCATATTGTCCAGGGGACCATTCTGGCTTGTTCGCATTTGTGTTCCTCACGTGTGCCCCTAAGAATGAGGTGATTTGGTAAAATGCTATGCCCAAGATACCTATCCGAGTGCCGGCGGTGGGGTGGTTCAAATAGCCTCGGCTATCACCTCATTATGTCCGGTCGTGACGGTCAAGTGGATTAAGGCGTCTTGTACATACCAGTTGCGTTGCTTCTGGGAGTATGGGTTCGAGTCACTTCTGGGGTGTGAGTTTTCAGTTGCATATTGTCCAGGGGACCATTCTGGCTTGTTCGCATTTGTGTTCCTCACGTGTGCCCCTAAGAATGAGGTGATTTGGTAAAATGCTATGCCCAAGATAACTATCCGAGTGCCGGCGGTGGGGTGGTTCAAATAGCCTCGGCTATCACCTCATTATGTCCAGTCGTGATGGTCAAGTGGATTAAGGCGTCTTGTACATACCAGTTGCGTTGCTTCTGGGAGTATGGGTTCGAGTCACTTCTGGGGTGTGAGTTTTCAGTTGCATATTGTCCAGGGGACCATTCTGGCTTGTTCGCATTTGTGTTCCTCACGTGTGCCCCTAAGAATGAGGTGATTTGGTAAAATGCTATGCCCAAGATAACTATCCGAGTGCCGGCGGTGGGGTGGTTCAAATAGCCTCGGCTATCACCTCATTATGTCCGGTCGTGATGGTCAAGTGGATTAAGGCGTCTTGTACATACCAGTTGCGTTGCTTCTGGGAGTATGGGTTCGAGTCACTTCTGGGGTGTGAGTTTTCAGTTGCATATTGTCCAGGGGACCATTCTGGCTTGTTCGCATTTGTGTTCCTCACGTGTGCCCCTAAGAATGAGGTGATTTGGTAAAATGCTATGCCCAAGATAACTATCCGAGTGCCGGCGGTGGGGTGGTTCAAATAGCCTCGGCTATCACCTCATTATGTCCGGTCGTGATGGTCAAGTGGATTAAGGCGTCTTGTACATACCAGTTGCGTTGCTTCTGGGAGTATGGGTTCGAGTCACTTCTGGGGTGTGAGTTTTCAGTTGCATATTGTCCAGGGGACCATTCTGGCTTGTTCGCATTTGTGTTCCTCACGTGTGCCCCTAAGAATGATGTAACGGGGGGTGGGGGGAAATAGCTCTATCTTGTCCATTATTCCACCCCCCAGTTAACTAACGAGGCCGGGGGAAACAGCTCTCTCTAGTCCGTTATCCCGTCCTCAGTTAGCTAACTATTCTAGAGCACCTCCAGAGTTCCTAAGGCAGCCTCTCTCGTTCAACACCTTGTAACCTAGGTATTCGACTACCTAGGTGCTAAGACTACAAGGCGCCGTAACTGGATCAGCTACCCGGAACTCTAGAGAGAACTCTAGAATACTGAATCATTGCCACAAACGTATAAGAGAAAACGAAAGGAAAGAAATGAAAAGTGAAGTAATTAGTGAGGGTTTGGGGTGAGAGGTAGAGAGGTGGGAGGAGCGAGGAGGGTCATTAGTTGAAAGTGAGAGTTTAGAGAGGGGTGGAGGGAGAGGTGTAGATAGGTAGAAGTAGAAGAGTAGATAGTAGAAGTAGAAGAGTAGATAGTAGAAGACGAAATACTGCCACCATCCATTCATAATCATTACATACAAGACAAGGAATGGAACTTGCCTGTATCACAAAATTCTCAAAGGATGTTATCATGAGTTCATTATTAGTAGTTCCCATATTTATCATGTACTCATTCTAAACCATGAAACCAGTAACCACAGAGGCTTTCTCACCTCAACTCAATTCTCTAGGGAACACAGTGAAAGACCATTTAAATAATAAATTCAACAATTATATTTTTCATGATAAGTATCATAACTTAAGCAATCCAATTAAAATGTTAACGATTAATATTCAAAGTGAGTCATCATCCAAGAATTCGAGAACCCTACAACTTGACTGCCCCTGATCATCACACAACATATGTAAACACGACCAAGTCACCTTACTGTTCACTCACCGAGGACGGAGTCTAAGTTGAATAGAGAGGGGGGGGGGTCTGTAGCTTGACAGAGACTGTCTCGCCCCTGCCGGCCGACAGCCTCCCTGCTAGGGACGTCGTCTCTGCTCTCGTCTGCTGTTCTGTCTCTTAATGCTTCTATGCTGGATAGCTCTCCGAGTTTATATTGGGGAACCTAGTAGCTAACTCCGCCCACAAGTAGATAGCCTCCGGCACTACCAAGCCACTCCTTAAACGTCGGCTTGTTTGAAGGCTACCAGACTACAATTAAGAGCTTAGCGGAAGCAAGGTGAAATTCTCATGATCTGACCTCAGGTCACTTGAGGTCATTAACGCTTTGAGGTGTGAGATCTCAGGCAGACAACTGGCGCCTCTCAGATCCTTGTCTGTGACTCATGTACTCTATATATATTTTAAATAACCTAACCCAAACACTTTTACAGTGTTACAATGAGGTGATTTGGTAAAATGCTATGCCCAAGATAACTATCCGAGTGCCGGCGGTGGGGTGGTTCAAATAGCCTCGGCTATCACCTCATTATGTCCGGTCGTGATGGTCAAGTGGATTAAGGCGTCTTGTACATACCAGTTGCGTTGCTTCTGGGAGTATGGGTTCGAGTCACTTCTGGGGTGTGAGTTTTCAGTTGCATATTGTCCAGGGGACCATTCTGGCTTGTTCGCATTTGTGTTCCTCACGTGTGCCCCTAAGAATGAGGTGATTTGGTAAAATGCTATGCCCAAGATAACTATCCGAGTGCCGGCGGTGGGGTGGTTCAAATAGCCTCGGCTATCACCTCATTATGTCCGGTCGTGATGGTCAAGTGGATTAAGGCGTCTTGTACATACCAGTTGCGTTACTTCTGGGAGTATGGGTTCGAGTCACTTCTGGGGTGTGAGTTTTCAGTTGCATATTGCCCAGCAAACATTTTCATGTTTTTAAAACATCCTAAAAACGACATTTCATTGTTTTCAGCACGTTTATAATTACGTTTAGAAAAGGTTTTTTGAGAACTTTTATATACAACCTTAGAACGTAAATAATTAACATTTCTAAAAACTTTTTTATAATCTTTTAATTACCTACATTAAAACGTTTAGGGTAAATTAGGGTATAATAATTTTTTAATTCATATCTGAAATAGAAAGGGAGAGAAAGAAAGAAGACATATCTGAGAAAGAAATGGACATCCTATATATGTATGTGTAAATTACAAATAAATAGGGTACAAAAAGAGAATTAAAATATTATATTTAATTAAGAATGAGTAATACAACAAAATATATGTAATAGCTCGAAATATAGACTATATCTATAACAGAATATAAAAGTAAAAATCTAAAAATCTATAAAAATTTATATATGCAATATGTGAACACAATAGATTTCGTGATCAAGCAGCCTGTGATTCATGTCATGCTGAGATCAGTCTGACGTTACAAGCAGTTATTGTTACTTAAAACTAAAACAAGTAAAATTTTCCGAGTATACATATAACACACTAGTTTTTCTATGACTAATAATAAAAATCTATTAATCAAAAGTTTAGGACTAATTAACTAAAAATAAAAATCTACAAGTGAATGTAAACACAGCCAAGTATAATATTCATGTAGAAAGAGAAAGAGGATTTCTTTCTTTCAGAGAAAGAAAGAGAAAAAGAAAGAGAAAGAAAACGAGAAAGAAAGAGAAAGAAAAAGAAAGATAGAAAGAAAAAAGAAAGAGAGACAAAATGTATATTATTCAAGAGAACTTGACAATTAAGCACCTTCAAACAATTCATGATCAAGCAGGCTGTGATTCATGTAATGCTGAGATCAGTCTGACGTCACAAGCAGTTATTGTTACTTAAAACTAAAACAAGTAAAATTTCCTGAGTATACATTATATACTATATAACATAACACTATAGTTTTTCTATGACTAAAAATACAAATTATAAATCATTTATTCAAATTATAAAGTAAAATCTTAAAGTTTAGGACTAATTAACTAAAAATATAAATCTACAAGTGAATGTAAACACAGTTAAGTATAATATTCATGTAGAAAGTGAAAGATTTTTCTTTCTTTCAGAGAAAGAAAGAAATAGAAAAAGAAAGAGAAAAAGAAAGAGAAAGAAAGAGAAAAAGAAAGAAAGAAAGAGAGAAAGAAAACAAAAGAGAAAGAAAACAAAAGAGAAAGAAAGAAAAAGAAAGATAGAAAGAAAAAAGAGAGAAAAAATATATATTATTCAAGAGAACTTGACAATTAAGCACCTTCAAACAATTCATGATCAAGCAGGCTGTGATTCATGGTATGCTGAGATCAGTCTGACGTCACAAGCAGTTATTGTTACTTAAAACTAAAACAAGTAAAATTTCCTGAGTATACACTATATACTATATAACACAACACTATAGTTTTTCTATGACTAAAAATACAAATTGTAAATCATTTATTCAAATGTTAGCACCATGCAAGAAGAGAGGAGACAGAACAAAATTAAGGCAAGGGGAGAGAAGACAGAATAGAAACAACAGAGAGGGGAGAGAGAAATGAGAGAACATTGAAGTGAAGGGGAAGAGAAAGACAAGATAAGAAAAAGATACAAGATAAAAACGACGCAAGTGAATTCCACAAATGTAAAAAGTAAAGGAAGAGAGAAGCTAGAAGAGACAGAAAACGAGAGGTGTTAGAAGAGAGGAGGAAAGGAGAGATAAAAAGAGACAAGAAAAACAGGAAACGTAAAAGAAATTAAAAAAAAGGGACATTTGTGAGGAGAGAAAATAAAGAGACCAGAGAAGACCATATATCAAGAGTGAGGATAAACACTTAATTGTGAATTTTCTTAGTAGACATCCTCTGCCTCTTGTTGCCCCTCTTGTATACGAATCGTATTTGCAAGTTTTCCCTGAAAAGATATTAACAAAATTAATTAATATTTATTTGTTTATATAGATTACACACACACAAATATATATATATATATATATATATATATATATATATATATATATATATATATATATATATATATATATATATATATATATATATATATATATATATATATATATATATATATATATATATATATATATGAGGGAAGGGGATGTTCCCTCCATGCTGGATATTATATTTACCAGGAAAGAGGAGAGATTTATCATTCAGTACCTCCCTCCCTTGGGTAAAAGTGACCATGTCTTTTTGGGACTAAAGTATGCAATGCATTATAATCTGGAAGAAAATGAGCTTGAAGCAGTTGAAAAACCAGATTTGTGGAGAGGTCATAATGGGGAACTAAGATATTTCCTTAAGGAATTTGACAGAAACACTTGCTGTTAAGACATTAGGACATCTTCGGACATTAGGACATCTTCAGAACGAGTGGATTTACAGGTCGAGAACTGGACATAAATAGGCAGGAGAGAATGGTGGAGTGAGGCGAGGTACAATACGTGGACACTGCAGAGGGCCTATTGGCCCATCCGATGCAGCAACCACACACAGGCCCAAACATAGATTGGGAGATGGCTTCTTCAATAATGAATTGTAATAGTACCTATAACAGAAACATAATTGGATCTGCTTTGATACAGATCACAAAGAAAGTAAATTGAACATTAGCAGCGGTTTATATAACTTAGATCCATTTTTAATAGATCAATTAAAGGGCGATTTAAGTAGGATCATTGGAACACATTTGTCTCACTAATTCATTGTAAATATTTACTATTTTTATGCTATGATTATCCATGTTTGGGCCTGTGTGTGGTTCCTGCATCGGAAAAATTCTTGTTTCAATTTTCCTCCGTGGTCTGACACTGACTATCTATCTATCTATATATCTATCAATATATCTATATATCTATATATATATATATATATATATATATATATATATATATATATATATATATATATATATATATATATATATATATATATATATATATATGTCGTACTTAGTAGCCAGAATGGACTTCTCAGCCTACTATGCAAGGCCCGATTTGCCTAATAAGCCAAGTTTTCATGAATTAATATATTTTCTCTAATTTTTTTCTTATGAAAAGATAAAGCTACCCATTTCATTATATATGAGGTCAATTTTTTTTATTGGAGGTAAAATTAACGTAGATATATGACCGAACCTAACCAACCCTACCTAACCTAACCTATCTTTATAGGTTAGGTTGCGTTAGATAGCCGAAAAAGTTAGGTTAGGTTAGGTAGGTTAGGTAATCGAAAAACAATTATTTCATGAAAACTTGGCTTATTAGGCAAATCAGGCCTTGCATTGTAGGCTGAGAAGTGTGTTCTGGCTACTAGGTACGATATATATATATATATATATATATATATATATATATATATATATATATATATATATATATATATATATATATATATATATATATATATATATATATATATATATATATGTCGTACCTAGTAGCCAGAACGCACTTCTTGGCCTACTATGCAAGGCCCGATTTGTCTAATAAGCCTAGTTTTCATGAATTAATGTTTTTTCGACTACCTAACCTACCTAACCTAACCTAACCTAACTTTTTCTGCTACCTAACCGAACCTAACCTGTGAAGATAGGTTAGGTTAAGTTAGGTAGGGTTGGTTAGGTTCGGTCATATATCTACGTTAATTTTAACACCATTAAAAAAAAATTGACCTCATACATAATGAAATGGGTAGCTTTATCATTTCATAAGAAAAAAATTAGAGAAAATATATTAATTCATGAAAATTTGGCTTATTAGGCAAATTCCCAGCAAACACAGAACGTTTGTGGACGTTTTTAAATGGTTCCACAAAGGTAATACTGTAACTTTTGACATAAATACGTATATCTGATGTTCTTAAAACCAAAGGATATAACTAAAAACATATATTCTTGAGACACAGTTTTTTAAGATTTATGTAAAAATTTACAAATAATAGTAACTGCTATGGTATTATAATGTTTTCATGCTTTATATTTAAGAGTAAATAATTTTCAGTCAACATTTAGTTTTTTTTGTTTACTTTCTGTAAAGCTATCCAATTTACGTTCTTATAACATAAATATAACATTTATATGACGTCAGTATAACGTTATTTACACGACATCATTACGTTATTATGATGTTATATTAACGTATAATTCCTGTGTGAAAACCAGAATATATATTGAACTTTATGTTTTAAACCTTGTAAAGTTATCATAAAACTTGGAATAAGACGGTAAGCATGCTTTACTTATGAAAATATACAAACAAATCAACAAAAACATTTTAACATAAAAAGCATAAACATAACATAAATTAATTGCATGCATGGGAGTTAACTGGAACTCTGTAATATTGCATACATGAACCTTAAGGTACAAACCCAGTGTATTTACTCATGCAGTTCTTTCCTAAATCTAAATTTTTCCAATTTTTACACTTTGTTTCGAGTTCTGTCTTGTGTTGCTACTTTTAATACCCCATTAATGTCCCCTTTGTTATGTCCATTCATCCCATTGTGCACCTCTACCATATGTCACTCCTTATTCTTTGCTTTTCTAGAGAATGTAATATAAGCTTTGACAATCTTTCTTCATATGACAGGTTAACAGGTAGAACAAAGATTACCATTTATATATGGATAACTATTATAAGTCGGTTTGAATGAGTGAATTGCTGCTTGAAGATAGGTATATACACCTGCGGTACTATCAGATTGCATCGTGGTGAGCCTAAAACCCTTCAGATCCAAGCAAAGGGTAAAATGCCAGCAGATACAATTGCGAACACATTGATACCAAAATGAAAGACATATGACGAGAATTGAGGTAACCAAAGTGAAAAGAGTGTTCACATTACATTGCACTAGAGTGCTCCCGGGTTACTTTCTCTCACTTTCTCTGTTTTGTGCGGATGGTACACCTTGCTTTTGGAGTTTATATGCATTTAAACCTGTAGATAATTCTATTGCTAACACATTGATACCAAAATGAAAGACCTAGGATGACAATTGGGGTGACCAAAATGAAAAGAGTGTATACATTTTATCGCTCTTGTGCGCTCCCTGGTAACACACTCTCGCTTACTCTGTTTGTTGCGGATGGTAAGCCGGGCTTTTGGAGTTTATATGCCTTTAGTCCTGTAGAGAATTCTATTGCGAACACATTGATGCCAAATTGAAAAAACTAGGATGAGAATTGAGGTAACAAAGTTGAAAAGGGTATACACTTTTCAGTATTATCACGCTCTCTAATGTAATGAGAGTTGCCTGAGGGTGGCTCAGCTTTCTTTTTCTGGTACCCTTGGCCTACATTCATCTTGTCGGCGGGTGGAGCGCGCTGCTGTCTTTGACATTATATGCACATAGTTCTGTTGGGAATTCTATTGCGAACGCATTGATACCAAAATGAAAGACATAGGACGAGAATTAAGGTGACAAAGTTGAAAAGAGTATACACTTTTCAGTATTTCCGCGCACTACCAGGGAATGTCCAAACAAAAATGGAGAGAGTGGAGTGGTAACTTGCCCAAAACGCGAAAGTGTTTGGGGAGATTAACTTTCGTTCAATACTATTATGCAAAAGGAGCCACACATCTATGGTTCATCCAATAAAATCAGCAGACTTCTAGATGTTACTACTGCTCGACTTAGACTCGGTTACAAGTATTTCTGGGAATTCTCATTATCTGCCGATGTAGACCTGACCAAATGTTAACTGTCAACAAAATTATTTGCACACCCCTTCGTCACTATGTGATAGTGAATTCAGAGACAATTCTATAACCAATGTACCAACGATGTGTCAATATTTCATTCAAAATGATCTGGTACCAGAAATTTTAGCCAAATATCCCCAGTTTGCTAACTGTAAGTAGTAACTAAGTGATTGTAACCTATCCACCGCTGCCCACTGGATGGGGAGCGGTGTGCAGGACAAACATATCAATTGTGACACTAGCTCTCCACATATGTCAGTTGCTTAATTTAGAAACTGTACTTGTGATCGATCTCGAACCTATTGTTGATGTGACGACTTATACTGAATTTTGTAACTAGCTCATCAAGATTGTAACTTGCTTAGCTAAATGAATTGTTGGGTTCAGTCCCTGAGCCCATTATGTGCCTCTGCAACCCTTTCCACTACCGCCCACAAGATGGGTATGGGGTGCATAATAAATGAACTAAACTAACTTTAAGGCATCCTGAAAGAAAGCTTGGAGGGCTTGAAAAATTGCAGAACGAAGCCTTGAGGATAATCCTTGGGTGCCTTCGTACCACAAAGATACTTAATATGAGAAAGGAACTTAATATTCCGAGCGTTGTTTATCGTGTTACTGAAAATAACTGTCAAATTGGTATAAAAATGCTTAGGCTAGCTCATCCTAACCGTTGCACAGAAGCCCTCCAGAATTTCTTTATTGAATGTAAACATTGTTTCAAATAGATAAATAAAATTGGAACTGAACTCAGAAAGTATCAGATTTATAATTTGTACCAAGAGAGACAACAATAGCACTTTCCTGCACTGTAGGAAATTACACCCTTTTCAATTTTAATCCCTCCCTTTCCATCAAAGGAGCAAATTAGAGATCAGTCCCAGCTTTGTCTTGAGGCAAAGCTCAACGTCTTAAGCCATATTGATGCTCTGTCCACAGAGCATTCTCTCTCTCAAATCATATACACTGAAGGTTTCCTACAGCGCCCAACGGGTGCAGCTGGAAGTGCAGTTGTCCTGGCAATAGGATATGACTTATATTTTGAGTGGGGAGTCCGTATAAACAACTGGGCCTCTACCCTTCAGACTGAACTATTTGCCTTGCTCCTTGCACTGAAATGTGTACAAGTATCCAAACTTGATACATTAGTTGTAAGTGACTCTTTATCATCCTTAATTGCTCTCAACTCTTTAAGACATAACTGTAACATGCTTGTGTCTGAAGCTAGACACAAATACAATAACAACTTGAGGAACCTTATCATAAACAATAATCTCAACAAAAATCACATAGTTCTCAGAGGTGATTTCAATATTGACCTAGGGCTACAAAATAACCCTCAAGTAGACTGTTTCCTCAACAGCATGAATTCCTGTATGCTCATCCCCGCAATCACCAGGCCCACCCGAGTCACTCAAACATCTGCGACTACCCTGGATCACTGATGGACCAACATAACAGCTCCTCTTACATCAAGTATAATCACTGACAGAACAACTGACCACTATCCTACCTTCCTTGTAGCGAACATGGCCATAACACCACCAGGTAACAAGAAAATTACCTTTAGGTTACAATGTGAAGCGGCAATAGGCAATCTCACAAATGCCCTCCACAATGTAAACTGGGAATCTAAATTTATCAATACACAGGATAATAATTCGTTAACTAGCCTCTTTCCAAAATTTAAAGCCTTTACAATACTTATTGTCCTCTCCTCACCAAGCAAGTAACTGGCAAAAAGGTTAAATAATCCCTGGCTCACTAATGGCATACTTAAAGCAATCGACAAGAAACATGAATATGAAAAAAAAACTTAGGATTGGCCTAGTTGGAAAAGAAGTAGTTAAGAGGTATTCATCAGTGCTTACCAGTATAATAAGTGCAAAGCGTTCCTATTACGAGAATAGATTCAAAGAAGCAAAAGGCAACATAAAAAGCACATGGAGAGCCATCTCTACCATCCTAGGAGCTAAACAACATTTACATAATAAGATAAAAATCTCCAAGGATGGTTATACACCTGCAACAGATCTTGAAACAGCAACTGAATTTAATAGCTTCTTTTCATCGTTTGGTGCTCACCTTGCCCGAAAAATCCCAGAGACTCAGACATATGTTACCACATATCTTTCACGCAGCTATCCAAACTCTCTTCTCCTCTCTCCGGTCAGCCCTACAGATGTTGTGTCCATCATTCACTCGCTAAAAAACCAAAGCTGGGAACATTAGTGAAATACCATCGATGGTACACAGGCGTGCCTCCCATGCCCTTGCACCATCCATAGCACTGCTGTTCAACAAATCCCTAGAGTGTCATACCTTCCCTGATATCCTTAAAAAAGCAAGAGTAACGCCAGTTCATAAAGGAGGTAACACGGCAGACATAAATAATTACAGACCCATATCGAATCTACCTATATTATCAAAATTATTTTTTTTTTTTTACAAACAGCTCTACTCCAATCTTGTAAAATTCAATATACTAAGTCCCTGTCAGTTTGGCTTCCGCTCCCAAAAGAGTACCAATGATGCTATTGTTAGTCTGCTTGACTTAATCTTCTCAGCCCTTGACAAAAGTGAGTTTCCAATTGAACTCTTCATCGGCCTGAGAAAGGCCTTTGATACTGTTAACCATAACTACCTCTTACTTAAATTCCACCATTATGGAATCCGTGGCCTTGCCCTAAACTATATCCGATCCTATCTTAGTAACAGACACCAATATGAAGCCATCAATGATATAACCTCTCCCACTCTACCACTTAATTACCGTAAAGGTGCCACAGAGCAGCATCCTAGGACCCTCCTGTTTCTTATATACATCAATGATCTCCCTAATGTCTCTAACATACTTAAACCTATATTGTTGGCTGATGATACTATTCATCTACTCTGACCCCAACCCACTCCTGTTAAATAATGTTGTAAACAATTAATTAAAAAAAGTCTACTTGTGGATGTCAACCAACAAACCTCACACAAAACATAGAAAAGACCTACTATATCTTATTTGGAAACAAATCAACAAATGCAATTCAGCTTCAGATAGATAATGTAAACATTAGCAATAAAAATGATGGAAAGTTTCTTAGCCTATACTTAGACAAGAGACTCAACTTCCGCACCCATATACAACACATAACTAAAAAGGTTTCTAAAACAGTTGGTATACTGTTTAAGATCAGATATTATGTACCCTACTCTGCTCTCCTCTCACTCTATTATGCACTTATCTATCCCTATCATTCTTATGGCGTTTGTGCTTGGGGTTCAACCTCTGCAAACTACCTCAAGCCCATCATCATCCAGTAAAAATCTGCTATCAGGACAATAACTAACTCTACCTTCAGACAACACACAGCTCCCTTGTTCAAATCCTTAAACATGCTAAACAAATTCACTCCATACATTCTCCTGTGTAAATTACGTTTATAAAGCCCTTTTTCTAACTGCAAACCCTGTTCTGAAACTCTTCCTGGACAGATGTAATAGAACACATGGCCACGTCCCCACCAGACATAAATATCTCTTTGATATCCCCAGAGTCAAACTTAATCTATGTAAACACTCTATGTAAATAAAGGGACCTAGTCTATGGAACTCACTCCCTTATAATGATTTGAAAAGCTGTCCAACTTCTGCCATATTCAAAAATAAAACCAAAAAGTACCTGTAGTACTTTTTAAGTACGAGGGAGTAATGCGCAAAGCGTCCCTCACCTGTGACGTCACAGCGTCATCTGACGCCATATCAACACATCGGCCATTTTGTCGTCAGTTCAGTCATGGCGAGGACTAACCCTTCATGCAAACTGCACCTACTATCAAGAAGAAGAAGATTTTGTGTTCCACCGATAGTATTATCGTAAGTAAGCACTTATATTTTATATTTTATTAAATTAATTGATTCTATTTTTCTGTAATAAAGGTCCAAAGGGTTGTTAAGGAACAAGGGTGTAGCGATACCGACGCTCAGTGCGCTCAACTCACACCAAAGTATCACCTGTGTAGCTTCTGTAATTAGTGTTAATTAGTTATGCTATAAGATAATGAAGCGAGTATAAGATTAACTTGCTACAAGGGTACTGTGTTGGGAGGTGAGGGCTGTTACTGGTGTCTGTGGGGATGTGAGGACTTGTACCAACCACTATCACCACCAGTACCTTGTCTTGCATCCTGCTTAGTATTCCTATTGAGATATGAAGTATTATTGCATTCATATAATTATTCATTCATTGTCATTACTATTTTTATGGGCTATGTTCTGTTACCCTAATGCTTTTTACCCCTGAGCATGTCCATTTACTCTCCAGCCCTTCACAAGCCACTGCTGCACCCCCTCCATGCCCATACTTACTGTGCTTATTCTTACAGGACTGCACTGCATTATGTGGTGCTCACTGCCTGGACACCTTGATACATGCATTATAGGGTTCTGGTAGTTGTTCTACTCACCAAGCCCTTCCAAGGCCAGGCTTGACATGTGAGAGCTTGGTCCAACAGGCTGTTGCTTGGACAGGCCCCTCAGGCCCACATATCCACCACAGCCTTGTTTGTCCGGCACTTCAAAATCAAATGTTTATTTACGTAAGGTACATACATATTTTTAGGTAAGGTACTCTTTATTTGGGTAAATTTATCTTCGTAGTATTTAGCTTTGGCTCGTCTAATTATCTTGGATAGCAATAACGAGTAATTCTTTGAGAATTCTTTGGAGACAATTCCTAACCTATACTTCTCCCAACCTATACTTCTTCTCAAGGTCATCTTCACTTCTTGAAGATGTTCAGGTTTTCTCTTGAAGATGTCGACGGTTGTTCCAGCAATACTGTATTTCTTTTATTGCTGAAAACCTGCTTTCAGCCATAAAAAAATAATCCTGAATCCAGAAAAAAATCCCTTTTGTATCGTCTGGAAATTTTCAAATATTGCTGATCAAACCTGAGTCTAAATTATTTGTATATATTATGAATTACAGAGGTCCCAGGACAGGGTTTTTAGGCACTCCACTTACATTTTCCCACTCTGACTTAACCCCCATTTATACAAACTCAGTCTTATCTTTTAGCTAATAATTTATTGTACACACCATACTCAGCCTGTGTAGGGTAGTTTATTGTGCATGTGTAGTATATATATTTGTGTAGTATATTTGGTATATTTAATGCCTCTAACCTCTCCTCATAGTTCTTGTCCTTCAGTTCTGGGAGCCACTTAGTAGCATGTCTTTGCACCTTTTCCAGTTTGTTTATGTGCTTCTTAAGATATGGGCACCATACAACCGCTGCATATTCCAACTTTGGTCTAACAAAAGTCGTGAACAATTTCTTGAGTATTTCGCCATCCATGCATTTAAAAGCCCTGAATATTATCCTTTACCTGCAATTGGTTGTTGCTGTATTTATAGAATATTATTTGTTCTACTTTACATTTGTTTGTTCCTTTTTTTCAAAATTTCTTTCTGCCTCTCTCCTCACTGCCGTGTAGTTGTTTCTCTTTGTATTACTGGTATGTTTGGGGGTTTGGCCTCTTCGTATATTGATTCCATTTTTGTGTCTTTTGGTCTCTGGCCGTCTTGAAATTTCAGTTGAACAAATCCTGTTTCCTAGTTCTGCATCTTTGTTTTGGTATAAATGTTTTTGTTCCTTTATCATATATTTCACAAAATTGACATACTGTGCATTAATTCATCTCAATTACTTCCTTTCCTAACAGCAAGCCTTTCCAGTAAAATTCTTTGAATTCTTTTCTGACTTCTGGCCTAATGTTTGTTTTATCCTAGTGTGTATGATGCCTAGCGTGTGTCTGGTGCCTGTTGTGTTAAACCGAAGATAAATGCATAAGTATAGGTCAGTAATTTCTCCAGCTTTGAAAGGGGCTTTCATTATGCAGCAGTATTCCACTCTAGAGAGCACTAGCGTCTTGAAAACTATCATCATCGGTATAGCATCTCTAGTGTGAAAAGTTCTTGTTATCTATCCTGTCATTTTTCTTGCAGTTGTGACGGCTACTTTATTGTGTTCTTTAAATGTAAGGCCTTCTGACATCAGTACACCCAAATCCTTTACGTTGCTTTTCCGTTCAATGTTATGATTTGACTGAGTTTTGTAAGTGGTTTCCGTTTTTATATTTTTTATTTTTTCCGTAGCGCATGAGCTGAAACTTATGTTCGTTAATCACCATGTTATTTTCTGTAGCCCATAGAAAGACCTGATTTACATCTGATTGGAGGTTTGCCGTGTCCTCTATGTTGCCTACTCTCGTGAAGATTCTAGTGTCATCTGCAAAGGATGATCAAGTACTATAGGTTGTGTCCTTGTCTATGTCCGATATGAGGATGAGAAAAAGTATTGGAGCAAGCACAGTACCCTTGGGGACTGAGCTCTTTACGGTTGATGGTCCAGATTTTATTTTGTTGACTACTACACATTGGGTTCTATTAGTCAGGAAGTTGTATATCCATCTGCCTATTTTTCCGGTAATTCCTTTTGAACGCATTTTATGTGCAATAACACAATGGTCACATTTGTCAAAGGCTTTTTTTTGTCAAAGCGTTTTGTTTGTCTTCCATGGCATCTAGTGCCATGTCAGAGTGGTCCAGCAACTGTGATAGGCAAGAGCGCCCTGTTCTGAAACCATGTTGTCTGGGGTTATGGAGATGCTGTGATTCCATGTATTTTGTGATCTTACTTCTTAGCATTCTCTCAAAGATTTTTATGATGTGCGATGTTAGTGCTATCGGTCTGTAGTTTTTTGCCTCTGCCTTATTTCCTCCTTTATGGGGCGGTGCTATCTCTGCTGTTTTTAGTATGTCAGGGACAATGCCAGTATCTTGGCTTTGTCTCCAAAGAATGTGAAGGGCCTGCGATAACGTTTTTTACAGTTCTTGATGAATATAGAGTTCCAAGAGTCAGGGCCTGGTGCAGAGTGCATAGGCATACTGTCTATGGCTTCTTCAAAATCCAGTGGGGATAGGATCACATCTGATTTATGATTTGATGTTGGTATCATATCCATGAAAAATTCATTTGGGTTATCAATCAGATGGATGGAGAGCTACACTCGTGGTGTCCCATTTTCCCAGCACTCTTTGTCATATAATGCTTTGAAACTTTTGACGGATTTGGCCTCCACCACCTTCTCACCTAACATGTTCCAACCGTTTACCATTCTGTTTGCAAAAGTGAATTGTCTTACATTTCTTCGGCATCTTTGTTTAGTTCGTTTAAATCTATAACCTCTTGTTCTTGAAATTCCAGGTCTCGGGAAATCTTCCCTATCAAGTTTATCAATTCCTGTTACTGTTTTGTACGTAGTGATCATATCTCCTCTTTTCCTTCTGTCTTCTAGTTTGGAATATTTAATGCCTCTAATGTCTCCTCATAAATCCTGCCCTTCAGTTTTGGTATGAATGTTTGTGTGCCTTCATCGTATATTTTGCAAAATATGGAATACATCTCATTTACTTTACTTTAAGAATATGGTTCGATCAATTAAAAACCCTCTTGTTCAAATTGCAAAGAGACTGAAAGAGATGCAGCATGCTCAATGGATTATATATTAGTGATTATTATTAGGATTATATATTAGTGAATCATATTAGTGATTCAATTATTATGGTCATAAAACAATAAACAAATAGTTTTGGTGTTATGACACTCTATTCACAGGTTATATATAAGTATCTGCATGTTTTGTTCACCATTACAAACCACTAAGTTGGTTTGATTTTTGTTGAGATTGTTATTTATGATAAGATTCCTTACGTTATCTGAGAATGAAGCTATGTCGGTATTGGGAAATCTATAGATGGCACTTATAGTCAAGGAGGATTTAAGGGATTTACTGGAGAACTTGGCAAAGGTATATTCACAATAGTCGTCTCTATTACTAATGAGACTATTGCAGATGAAGGTATCTTTGTAAGATATTGCTATGCCACCTCCTTTTTTTATTAGGCCTGCAGTTGTGAATGGCTTTATTATCAGCCAAGTTGTAGCATACAACATAGCATATATATGTATATGGCATACATATATATATATATATATATATACACACATATATATATACACATATATATATATATATATATATATATATATATATATATATATATATATATATATATATATATATATATATATATATATATATATATATATAATGTTATGTTACAACATAACAGGCCAATTACACTGGATTAATCTTTGTGTTTAGATAGGAGATGCCTCGTATGGGCCAATAAGCCTTCTGCAGCCCCTATGTTTATCCCTTATGTATCCCCCCATGTTTTCACCTTCATTGTATTATCACCTGACCTAATGCGGGTATAAAATCAACAAATATATATATATATATATATATATATATATATATATATATATATATATATATATATATATATATATATATATATATATATATATATATGCGAACAAGCCTGAATGGTCCCCAGGACAATATGCAACTGAAAACTCACACCCCAGAAGTGACTCGAACCCATACTCCCAGATGCCATGCAACTGGTATGTACAAGACGCCTTAATCCACTTGACCATCACGACCGGACAAAATGAGGTGATAGCCGAGGCTATTTGAACCACCCCACCGCCGGCACTCGGATAGTAATCTTGGGCATAGCATTTTACCAAATCACCTCATTCTTTGGGGCACACGTGAGGAACACAAATGCGAACAAGCCTGAATGGTCCCCAGGACAATATGCAACTGAAAACTCACACCCCAGAAGTGACTCGAACCCATACTCCCAGATGCCATGCAACTGGTATGTACAAGACGCCTTAATCCACTTGACCATCACGACCGGACAAAATGAGGTGATAGCCGAGGCTATTTGAACCACCCCACCGCCGGCACTCGGATAGTAATCTTGGGCATAGCATTTTACCAAATCACCTCATTCTTTGGGGCACACGTGAGGAACACAAATGCGAACAAGCCTGAATGGTCCCCAGGACAATATGCAACTGAAAACTCACACCCCAGAAGTGACTCAAACCCATACTCCCAGATGCCATGCAACTGGTATGTACAAGACGCCTTAATCCACTTGACCATCACGACCGGACAAAATGAGGTGATAGCCGAGGCTATTTGAACCACCCCACCGCCGGCACTCGGATAGTAATCTTGGGCATAGCATTTTACCAAATCACCTCATTCTTTGGGGCACACGTGAGGAACACAAATGCGAACAAGCCTGAATGGTCCCCAGGACAATGGTCCCCAGATGCCAGTTGCATGGCATCTGGGAGTATGGGTTCGAGTCACTTCTGGGGTGTGAGTTTTCAGTTATATATATATATATATATATATTCAAAATTCGTCAGTGTACTACATTTTTGTTGTTGCTTTTAGGTGATGCTTTTAACCAGTGTACGTGGGTCTGATTGTGCAACCACAGTTCGAAGAATAATGAAGATATGAACAAACGGCCTGTGGTCACTATACAGTCTGGAAGGGCAAAAGAAGAAATTGGCATTTCTACAAAAACAAGAACTATATAATGTTATTTAAAGTAAGTAACCAAAAAATTTAATAATTTTTTTAAAGTTTAAAATTCACTTAAAAATGTAAATTTTAAGTTAAAAATTTTTAACCAAAAAACTTAATATTTTTCATATTTGGAACCATTCCATAATATTTTCCCAAGCATAAATGATTATATTTCTATCACTTGCTCTTAAGATTGTTTCATTTAATAGAGGTTGGGCATAATTGTTCTCTGCTGCTAGTAGAACTGACTGACTTAGCTATAGGAAAATGTAAACTTAATTGGTTTATCCATTACAGTATTTTGCAGTTTATTTCATGATCCTGTGCTTAATACTTGCATAAATAGTAGATTACAAAATGCATTTTTATATCATTAGTATTGAATAATAATAATGCAAATAATTGACTTATAAATGATGTACAATTAATTGGTAGGTGATATTATATTATTAATATTTTTTCATTCTTGCAAAGCCTTAACAAAGCCATTAACATGTTAATATAAACTTGATCACCTTCCACTTATTTTCTCATGTGCTACCTACATGTACAAAACCTTATTCCTAAATGCATATTTTGTTCTGAAACTTGTCCTTTATATGTTGTGTATCACCATCTCTGGAGAGTTTTATCTGATTGATGTATAAATTACTTTTAATTTTACAGAATATTATTGTTATACTGAATTTATTATTATATAAATAACTTAATTTTACAGAATCATCTATCAACGCACATCCACAAGTTGAGGAGGAGGATGTGACCTTCCAGATGTCTGAAGTACTGAAACAGGCACCAAACAGGCCTGGTGGATCTAGGTACAAGGTAAAATAATTTAAATTTTTTTTTTTTTTTTTTTACTAATTGTCCGATATATATATATATATATATATATATATATATATATATATATATATATATATATATATATATATATATATATATATAAATAAATATATATATATATAAATATATATATAATGTGTCGTACCTAGTAGCCAGAACGCACATCTCAGCCTACTATGCAAGGCCCGATTTGCCTAATAAGCCAAGTTTTCTTGAATTAATGTTTTTTCGACTACCTAACCTAACATTTTCAGCTACCTAACCTAACCTATAAAGATAGGTTAGGTTCGGTCATATATCTCTATTAATTTTAACTCCAATAAAAAAAGAATTGACCTCATACATAATGAAATGGATAGCTTTATCATTTCATAAGAAAAAAATAGAGAAAATATATTAATTCATGAAAACTTGGATTATTAGGCAAATCGGGCCTTGCATAGTAGGCTGAAAAGTGCGTTCTGGCGACTAGGTACGACATATATATATATATATATATATATATATTTATATATATATATATATATATATATATATATATATATATATATATATATATATATATATATAATATGTATGTGTGTGTGTGTGTGTAATTACCTAAGTGTAGTTAAAGGATGAGACCGTCTTCCCAGCACTCTTTGTCATATAACGCTTTGAAACTACTGACAGTCTTGGCCTCCACCACCTTCTCACCTAACTTGTTCCAACCGTCTACCACTCTATTTGCGAAAGTGAATTTTCTTATATTTCTTTAGCATCTGTGTTAAGCTAGTTTCAATCTATGACCTCCTGTTCTTGAAGTTCCAGGTCTCAGGAAATCTTCCCTGTCGATTTTATCAATTCCTGTTACTATTTTGTATGTAGTGATCATATCACCTCTTCTGTCTTTTAGTTTTGGCATATTTAATGCCTCTAACGTCTCCTCGTAGCTCTTGCCCTTCAGTTCTGGGAGCCACTTAGTAGCATGTCTTTGCACCTTTTCCAGTTTGTTGATGTGCTTCTTAAGATATGGGCCAACTTCTGTTGTTGGGCACCACACAACAGCTGCATATTCTAGCTTTGGCGTAACAAAAGTCATGAACAATTTCTTTAGTATATCACCATCCATGTATTTAAACGCAATTCTAAAGTTAGAAAGCGTAGCATAGGCTCCTCGCACAATATTCTTTATGTGGTCCTCAGGTGATAGTTTTCTATCTAGAACCACCCCTAGATCTCTTTCTTTATCAGAATTCTTTAAAGATTTCTCACATAATGTATAGGTTGTGTGGGGTCTATGTTCTCCTGTTCCACATTCCATAACATGGCATTTATTAACATTAAATTCCATTTGCCAAGTGGTGCTCCATATACTTATTTTATCCAGGTTTTCTTGAAGGGCATGACAATCATCTAAATTTCTTATCCTTCCTATTATCTTAGCATCATCAGCAAACATGTTCATGTAATTCTGTATACCAACTGGTAGATCATTTATGTAGACAATAAACATCACTGGTGCAAGAACTGAACCCTGTGGTACTCCACTTGTGACATTTCTCCAGTCCGATACATTGCCTCTGATTACTGCCCTCATTTTTCTATGTCAGAAAATTTTTCATCCATATTAGAAGCTTACCTGTCACCCCCCCAATATTTTCCAGTTTCCAGAACAACCTCTCTATGTGGAACTGTCGAATGCCTTTTTTAGGTCCAAATAGATGCAGTCAACCCAACCATCTCTTTCCTGTAATATATCTGTTGCTCGATCATAGAAACTGAGTAAATTCGATACACAGGATCTTCCAAATCGAAAACCATACTGTCTGTCTGAAATTATATCATTTCTCTCCAGGTGTTCTACCCATTTAGTTTTAATTATTTTTTCCAATATTCCAATTCCAATTTTTTCCAATAATGTGTGTGTGTGTATGTATATTTGTGTTGTTGAATATGACCGAAAGTCAGTCTTTCTGCCCCTCTCCTTACTGCTATTGTTGTTTCTCGCATCTGTGTATTGCTTGTATGTTTGGGCAATTTTTCCCCTTTTCCTAGTTCTGCATCTCTGCTTTAGTATAAATTTTGTTGTGCCATTATCATATATTTCACAAAACTTGACATACATCTCATTTACTTCATGTCCTAACAGCAAGTGTTTGTCAAATTCCTTAAGGAAATATCTGAGTTCCCCATAATGACCTCTCCACAAGTCAGGTTTTTCAACTGCTTCAAGCTCATTTTCTTCCAGATTATAATGCATTGCATACTTTATTCCCAAAAAGACATGGTCACTTTTACCCAAGTGACCATGTCACTTGGGTAAAAGGAGGGAGGTACCAAAGGAGGGAGGTACTGAATGATAAATATATCTTTCTCTTTCCTGGTAAATATAATATCCAGCATGGAGGGAACATCCCCTTCCCTCATCCTCGTAGCTTGTTTAACATGTAGAAACATGAATGTTTACAGGGTGAGGTTTACGAAATTATATATATATATATATATATAATTGGTCTCTGGTCTATATATATTATATATATATATATATATATATATATATATATATATATATATATATATATATATATATATATATAAGTTTGTGTGTGTGTAATTTATATAAATAAATAATTAAATATTAATTTTGTTAATATCTTTTCAGGGAAAACTTGCAAGTACAATTCGTATACAAGAAGGGCAACAAGAGCCAGAGGATGTCTACTAAGAAAATATATAAGTCTTTATCCTCACACTCTTGATATATGGTCTTCTCTGGTCTCTTTATTTTCTCTCCTCACAAATGTCCCTTTTTTTTATTTCTTTTACGTTTCTCTCCTGTTTTTCTTGTCTTTTAATCTCTCCTTTCCTCCTCTCTTCTAACACCTCTCGTTTCCTGTCTCTTCTAGCTTCTCTCTTCCTTTACTTTTTATATTTGTGGTATTCATTTATGTCATTTTTATCTTGTATATTTTTCTTGTATCTTTTTCTTATCTTGTGTTTCTCTTCCCCTTCTCTTCAATGATTTCTCATTTCTCTCCTCTCTCTGTTGTTTCTGTTCTGTCTTCTCTCTCCTTGCCTTAATTTTGTTCTGTCTCCTCTTTTGTTGTGTGTGTGTCTTTCTGTCTCTGTCTGTCTCTCTCTTTCTCTCTCTCTGGCTCTCTTGCTCTCTCTCTCTCTCTGGCTCTCTCTCTCTCTCTGGCTCTCTCTCTCTCTCTCGCTCTCTCTGGCTCTCTTGCTCTCTCTCTCTCTCTCTGGCTCTCTCTCTCTCTCTCTGGCTCTCTCTCTCTCTCTCTCTCTCTCTCTCTCTCTCTCTCTCTCTCTCTCTCTCTCTCTCTCTCTCTCTCCCTCTCTCTCTGGCTCTCTCTCTCTCTCTCTCTCTCTCTCTCTCTCTCTCTGGCTCTCTCTCTCTCTCTCTGGCTCTGTCTCTCTCTCTCTGGCTCTCTCTGGCTCTTTCGCTCTCTCTGGCTCTCTTTCTCTCTGGCTCTCGCTCTCTCTCTCTCTCTCTGGCTCTCTCTCTGGCTCTCTCTCTCTCTCTGGCTCTCTCTCTCTCTGGCTCTCGCTCTCTCACTCTCTGGCTCTCTCTCTCTGGCTCTCTCTCTCTCTCTGACTCTCTCTCTCTCTGGCTCACGCTCTCTCTGGCTCTGTGGCGCTCTCTCTCTGGCTCTCGCTCTCTCTCTCTCTGGCTCTGGGTCTCTCTCTCTGGCTCTGGGTCTCTCTCTCTGGCTCTCATATTTCATTTGATTTAAAAATGTCTGAGATTTTTTACTTAATCTAAGTTATATTGCATGGTGCTAATATGAATATTATACATGACTGTTTTTTCTTTTCTTTCTCTTTCTCCCTTTCTTTCTTTCTCTTTCTTTCCTTCTCTCTTTTTCTTTCTCTTTCTACATGAATATTATACTTGACTGTGTTTACATTCACTTGTAGATTTTTATTTTTAGTTAATTAGTCCTAAACTTTTGATTAATAGATTTTTATTATTAGTCATAGAAAAACTAGTGTGTTATATGTATACTCGGAAAATTTTACTTGTTTTAGTTTTAAGTAACAATAACTGCTTATAACGTCAGACTGATCTCAGCATGATATGAATCACAGGCTGCTTGATCACAAAATCTATTGTGTTCACATATTGCATATATAGATTTTTAAATTTTTACTTTTATATTCTGTTATAGATATAGTCTATATATTTCGAGCTATTACATATATTTTGTTGTATTACTCATTCTTAATTAAATAAATATAATATTTTAATTCTCTTTTTGTACCCTATTTATTTGTAATTTACACATACATATATAGGATGTCCATTTCTATCTCAGATATGTCTTCTTTCTTTCTCTCCCTTTCTATTTCAGATATGAATTACAAAATTATTATACCCTAATTTACCCTAAACGCTTTAATGTAGGTAATTAAAAGATCATAAAAAAGTTTTTAGAAATGTTAATTATATACGTTCTAAGGTTGTATATAAAAGTTCTCAAAAAACCTTTTCTAAACGTAATTATAAACGTGCTGAAAACAATGAAATGTCGTTTTTAGGATGTTTTAAAAACATGAAAATGTTTGCTGGGTTGGGCCTTGCATAGTAGGCTGATAAGTGCGTTCTGGCTACTAGGTACGATATATATATATATATATATATATATATATATATATATATATATATATATATATATATATATATATATATATATATATATATATATATATATATAAACAGATAATTAGTGAAAACAAAAAAAATTTAAATTATTTTACCTTGTACCTAGATCCACCAGGCCTGTTTGGAGCATGTTTAAGTACTTCAGAAATTTGAAAGGTCACGTCTTCCACCTTAACTTGCGGATGTGCGTTGATAGATGATTCTGTAAAATTAACAGTTATTTATATAACAAATTCTGTATAACAATAATATTCTGTAAAATTAAAAGTAATTTACACATCAGATAAAACTCTCCAGAGATGGTGATACACAACATATAAAAGACAAGTTTCAGAACAAGATATGCATTTAGGAATAAGGTTTCGTACATGTAGGTAGCACATGAGAAAAAAAGTGGAAGGTGATCAAGTTTATATTAACATGTTAACGGCTTTATTGAGGCTTTGCAAGAATGAAAAAATATTACTAATATAATCTCACCGACCAATGAATTGTACGTTGTTTAAAAGTCAATTATTTACATTATTATTATTATTTAATACTAATGATATAAAAATGCATTTTGCAATCTACTATTTATGCAAGTATTAACCACAGGATCATGAAATAAACTGCAAAATACTGTAAAGGATAAACCAATTAAGTTTACATTTTCCCATAGCTAAGTCAGTCAGTTCTACAGTACTAGCAGCAGAGAACAATTATGCCCAACCTCTATTAAATGAAACAATCTTAAGAACAAGTGATAGAAATATAATCATTTATACTTAATGTACACTTAATTTGAACTGAAAATTTTAATTTTTTAGTGAATTTTAAATAAAAAAAAATTATTTAATTTTTTTGTTACTTACTTAAAATAACATTATATAGTTCTTGTTTTTCTAGAAATGCTAATTTCTTCTTTTGTCCTTTTAGGCTGTATAATGACCAAAGGCCGTTTGTTCCTATCTTCTTCATTATTCTTCGAACCGTAGTTGCACAATCAGACCCACGTACACTGGTTAAAAGCAACACCTAAAAGCAACAACAAAAATGTAGTACACTAGTAATTTTGATATATGTATGTATGTATGTATGTATGTATGTATGTGTGTATGTATGTATGTATGTATGTATGTATGTATGTATGTATGTATGTATATATATATATATATATATATATATATATATATATATATATATATATATATATATATATATATATATATATATATATATATATATATATATATATTTATTTATATTTTGGTGTATACTGGCAGCAGGTTTTCTTTCAAACATGTTTCATTGAATATGACCGCATATTCTGTATTTATTATTTTCTGGTTTAGGGCTTCTATCCCTCTAACTATTTTCTTAGCATCAGGGCTTAATTGAAATAGGAGTTCTCCAAAACTCATTTTCGTACTTTTAAGGTGAAGAAAAGAAGTGATTTACTATAGAGTGTATTACACTTATTTATATAATTTGCACAACGTTTCAAACCTCCATGGTTCATTCTCAAGTGAACAGATCTTACAATACTAGTTGATTTTATACCCGCACTGGGTCAGGTGATAATACAATGAAGGTGAAAACATGGGGGGATACATAAGGGATAAATGTGAGGTGAAACTAGTATTGTAAGATCTGTTCACTTGAGAATGAACCATGGAGGTTCGAAACGTCGTGCAAATTATATATATAAGTGTAATACACTCTATAGTAAATCACTTCTTTTCTTCACCTTAAAAGTACGAAAATGAGTTTTGGAGAACTCCTATTTCAATTAAGCCCTGATGCTAAGAAAATAGTTAGAGGGATAGAAGCCCTAAACCAGAAAATAATAAATACAGAATATGCGGTCATATTCAATGAAACATGTTTGAAAGAAAACCTGCTGCCAGTATACACCAAAATATAAATATAAATATAAATATATATATAAATATATATATATATATATATATATATATATATATATATATATATATATATATATATATATATATATATATATATATATATATATATATATATATATATATATATATCATAACTTATGATAAGGCATCTTATCATAAATAACATCTCAACAAAAATCACATCATTCTAGGAGGTGATTTCAATATTGACCTGGGTCTACAAAATAACCCTCTAGTTGACTATTTCCATAACAGCATGTAATCCTCTATGATAATCCCCACAATCACCAAGCACTAGACCAAAGTTCTCAAGTCAAGCCTAGCCTCGGGCCGGGCTTGGGGAGTAGAAGAACTCCCAGACCCCCATCAAGCAGATAAGTGTGTGTGTTATGAAGAGATACATCTCAACGACTAACAAAATTAGCAAGAGAAATATAGTCGTTGAAATGTAAGCCTCATCCTAACCATACACTCAAGACCTTGAGAAAGCACTCAGGAGAGTTTGAAAGACTCTGTGTTAATATTACATAATTTACAAATACGTAAGTGTTATATTTTATCCTATCCTATATAAACAAGATTATATCATTATTCTTATTATTTAGCAATTTTATCTTTTCTGCATGAACTATCAAAAAATTTTAATTAGAAAATTAGCAAATATCTGTAATATTTAATTTGAAAAATTGAAGGAAACATTACTGTTAAAATACCACTTACAAATTTTGTTCTGAAACTCGATTCCGCTAACTTCCTATTGAGAACATTAAGATCACCTTCTGCAGCAATAGGATTTGGTATTAGATCTTCTATGATCTTGTCTGTTTCTTTTGTAGTCAAAGTTGCTTTCAATATCTTCACATCACTTTTCAGTTCATTCACATCACTTTTCAGTTCATTCACTTCAGTGTATATGGCCTGCAACATGTTACCTGGAAATTTATACAGTATATAGAAAGTGTACATGCTATTATATTACATATCTTGAATGTACATTTAAAATAAAAGCATTATAAAGTATATTTTAAAATAACTGACACTGAGAAAGCACCCAAAAAGTAGGCTATGACTGATGTGATAGATAATGGGATAATTTCTTAGTAATTATGAAACTGCTTATATAATTGGAAGCAAATTCAGCAATCTAACCTGCTCAGTTTGCAGTCTACTTGAACATGAAACTTATGCCTATCACCCATAGGGTACATATAGGTTATAGGCTACATAATAAATTAATTAAACTTTCAAAACTTACTCATATTCTGCATCATTTCTTTCAAACTCCCATCGTTCTTGTCTGGTGACTTTGGGTCGAATAAATTCCTTGACCTTGGAGTCCTAACGACTGAAGTACTTGGCGTGACCAGCTCATTGTCTTTAAGATTGCAAGATTTAGCTATTAAAATCTAACTACTGTACTGTATAATCAACAAATTTCATGAGCTTTTACTACTGCATACTAATATTATAAGTTATACTATATGTCTACATCACATTTAAACTACCCAACATCAGAAAGAGGGTGAGCCAACATCAGAGAGGGGGGGGGTTATCATGAGAGAGAGGAGGGCCAACATGAGAAGAGAAGAAAAAAGAAAAGAAAGAAATAAATAAAGAAAAAGAAAGAAAAGAAAGATAGAGAGACATACAGAGACAGACAGACACATACACACAGAATAAGAAGAGGTGACAGAACAAAATTAACAAAACAAATTTCAACATGAGAAAAGGGAGGTCAACATGAGAGAGAGAATGAGGGTCAACATGAGAGAGTGGGTCAACATGAGAGAGAGAATGAGGGTCAACATGAGAGAGTGGGTCAACATGATATATATTTTAAATAATTACTTATTACCTTCATGAAGAAATACTGATGGCGTCAACGGTGTATTGTGAAGTGTAGTCTTCACTGGAGACGGCTTTTGTAGGACTGTTCTATTAGCTGAAAAGGAGTTATGTTTATTTCAAACACTTTTTAACCAAATAATATTTTTAAGACTTTAATATAGTTTGAACTAACATGAGAGAGGTGGGGGTCAACATGAAATACACATTTTAAAAATTAACTTATTACCTTCATGAGGAAATACTGATGGCGTTGAAGGTGTATTGTGAAGTGTAGTCTTCACTGGAGACGGCTTTTGTAGGACTGTTCTATTAGCTGAAAAGGAGTTATGCTTATTTCAAACACTTGTTAACCAAAATATATTTTTAAGACTTTAATATAGTTTGAACTAACATGAGAGAGGTGGGGGTCAATATGAGATACATATTTTAAAAATTAACTTAAGGTAAGGGACAAATTAACACGTAAGGTAAAGGTAAGATAAAGGACAAATTAACTCGTAAGGGACAAACAAAAAGAAAAGTAATAACAAACCTGCTTGTTTCTAGTGACTAGATCAAAGGAAAACCAAAATTTCCCTGAACTGTGACAAGTGAAAAGCACCTGCTAGACAAAGTGGGAAAAGTTCACTAGACCCCATATGCACATAAAAGAATAATATGCTTAATATTAAACAATTAGAAATAAACACATATTTCTATACAGAAATTCCAGATAAGCATAAAAATTACTCAAAGCTTCTAGTACTTCCAGAAGGAATTAAACAAAACAAAAACAAAAAAAACAGCAAGAACTAAGTTTAGAGCAGTTTTTAGTTTTTTTTAAACCAAAAGCATAAATAACCAAACAAAGGAAGCATGGTTAAATATCAATTTAGAACTTTTAATGTTATTTACTACTAATCCTTACATTCACTTAATATACCAGAATAATATGGTATTTGCGGAGGACTTATTTCTTTTGAAGGTGTATTCTCATATGAAGATGGCGAACACTTCTTCTTGGATTGAGACGAGTGATGATTGCCTGAAATTATTTAAATTGCTTAATGTATTGAATGGCATTTTTCAAGTTGCAAATTTTTTTTAAATTACTGTAGTAGGTTATCAATGCTTACGTTTGTTATTCTCGGAATTCTCTTCTTCATATTTGAAGCATGGTTTCCTTTTTCGTTGTCGAGGATAGCCCATATCGTCTTCAGTTTCGACATTTGAAGTGTCTTCCGCAGCTAAGCATCTTCGTTTTGCAACGTCAAAATCATCTGTAATAATTGAATATAATTAGTAATATATCAGCGAGATATATATTTATCGTTACCTAGTAGAGTAGTGAACACTAAGAAATAACTTAAATCAGCTTCCTAAAGAGATGTTTAATAAAACGACGTACATGATTTGGAACTTATAACTGGGGCACAAAAGTCTTAAGTAGCTATGAGGAAACCCATCTTGTGATTAAAATATAATTATAATGCTGTTTTTGTCTGCAGTGTTAAAGTTATGGTGAATGAATGAATAGGTGTCTTGTATCTTAAATCTTAATAATTATAAATTTAATACCTACCAGTTGTTGATAGGATTGTTGATACGACATGCACTCGCCAATTTGTCGTGTCTGGCTTTTCGTGCTTTTGGGCACTAACTGTATGCCTGCTCCGTGGCCACCAGCACAATATTTTGTCCTGAAAAGTCGAAATAAACTGTTACATGCTAATTTTAGCACTAATTTGGAATATTTTTAAAGCACCTCAATATATGCAATTTTTTAGTTTCAAAGTAATGCTTACATCATCAGATTTTTCAATCCAGGTTGTGGAGATGATACCCACACTACGATCATTGAAGCCTACCACTGCATACCGCTTTTCAGATGTCATCTACAAAATTGAAAAATCTTATTAAGGGTTGTTCTCCCCAAAAAAAGAAATTAGCATAAAGTTGGTAATAGATTTACTTGATTATGTCAATCATAGATTAGCCACACTTGTAAATGATTTTCGGTTGGTATAAACAGTAGCTGCCATGTATGGACTAAAAGGCTTAATACAGTTTTATCTCTTAATGTGCTCTCAAAATATTAATAATTTTCATGAAATACAGGGTAATGGGATTTTTAAACAGGTAAATATTGGTCAAAAGATAATAGCTTTAATAAAAAACAAAATTGTGAATCTCATTAACTTACAATATTAGTTCAAACTATTATTAAAGCATGGATACAGTATTTAAATACGTACTTGTCATAAGTCATGTAGTATTGACAGAAAAGTATTTGCGCTTTCTGTCTCGATCATCATACCTGTGCGGTTTAGTTTTCTTGCTGGAATCACCTTCATGGATGAATTCCTAGTAAGAACCTTAAATGCTCCAATTAATTTGGAGTTACAAGGTTTCTCAAAGAGAGGTATACTTCTCGAATATACCCTGCAAAGGAACATGCTGTCTCCATTTTCATCGGTGTCACTGACAGTGTCCAAAACTTGGCAGCAAGTTTCATTATTCAGCAAATAGGCATTGTTTGGTGCCTTGGTATATATTTTATGTTCTGTATTTGGTGTATAAATCCTTTGAGCATGCTGCATCTCTTTCAGCCTCTTTGCAATTTGAACAAGAGGGTTTTTACTTGATCGAACCATATTCTTAACCTGCTGCAGGTAATTTTCAAATGGAAATGCTGAACATCTGTCCAAACTACCAAACTCTTTGGCATCAGAGGATATGTGTGTTAGGCAGTGTACATTGTACACTAAAAAATCCTTACCATACAGCTCACGAGCCTTTAACACAAAGTACAGCAAAAGATCATGTGCATATTGGCTGTAATTTAACTGAATCAATTTAGGTGATACAAGAATAGAAATGGCTACACTCAGAGTCAGGAAATGGTCATACAATTCTTTGGGTAAGATTCCCTTCAGTACAATCTTACCGGTGTAGAGAAGGAGTTGCCTGTATTCAGTCGCTTTCCATCTATCAACCTCTGAAAGACTTCGAGGTTTACGTGCAAAGTGCATAGGCACAAATTGTGTTAGTTGAATTAGACGCTGACTAATTTCATCAACTTGGCGAGCACATAATTTTACGTTTTTATTTCGTATCCAGGCAAGAAGTAACCTTTTCATAACCCCAAGACATATCTGATGCATATAGTCTATGGGAAAAGTACTCACCATATTTATATTTAAGTCACAGAATGGTGATCTACCATGGTGATGTTGAGAATTAGATTGATTACGAAAATCTTCATCTGTTCTGAGTTGTAAATTTTTCACTTGTTGATAAGTCATTCTTCCATTCCAAACACCCTCTTGGGTACATCTATCACACCCAAAGTAGCCAGAGTGGAGTTTGATTGCCTTCACCATTGCTTTTGCTGGGGCATCACATATGACTCCTTTTAGTTTTACTGGCAATGTTTTGTCATCATTTTTAAATCCATAGTGCATAATTTTTTTCAAATCCTGAATGAATTCATTTAAAAAATCTAAATCACTAGGTTTAGAGCTTCCGTATGTGAGGACTACTGGGAAAACTCTTATAGGTTTGACATTATTGATAGCACAAAGAACAGGCCATAAACTTTCATTTTTACATCTAAATATTGGCAAACCATCAATGTTGCAAATTAAAGATATTTCTGCCAAATCTCTTATTGTTGATTTAGGATACAGCCTTAAAGTTTTCAACATTTCCTCCTCTAACCCCAAGTAGATATACATCATGCCTGATTTAGTCTCAGTAGGTATATGTTTAACTGTATTCAGTAACGAACGAGCTGTTTTTGGCAAGTCAGCATGTCCCTGTTTTCTCAATTTTTTTAATAAATTATCAATGGCATTGTGTGTTATGCCATATTTATTAACCCATACTAACAATACATCTGATAATGATTTATCATCCTCATCACCACTGCTCTCTGACTCTGATGATATTGGGTCATGCTCATCAATCATGTCCCAAGTCCAATCTCTCTCTCTCTGACTTTCCAGAGATGATGCATCTTCATTGGCTCCACAACCAATATTAGGTTCTGAATTAGATGACAAAGCAGCATGGTCATCGTCTATGCTGTTTGTTGTAACATTGGCCAAAGGATCCTGATTCAACAACTGAATCTCAACCTCATCACTATTTTCATTTTTGCCACGCTGGGACGCCTGTTCTTTTAGGCGTCGCTTTTTGGCCCGTGACATACGCTGCCATCTTGTGTGGTATTCTCTTCTTTTTTCTATAATGTGTGCATACATTCTGAAGGAGAAAGGCCAAGTGCTACATTACCAATTACTATTACAAGATTATTAGTAAAGTACTGTACTGCAAAAAGCAAATAAAATGGGGTAAACTAAACTTTGAAAACAAATAATAATTAAAACAGGTAAATTAGTAAAATAACAAAGGCTTAAGCAGACATGACTCTGCTTAAGCCATGTAAAGCAGACAGATAAGATGGCAATATATAAGGGGAAAAAATTAAAAAGCTAGGATATAAAACTAATTGAGATCAAAAGCATAAATTACTATAGGGGAAAAAATAACAAATGACTTCATAAAAAAATTATCCAATTGCC
Organism: Procambarus clarkii; assembly: GCF_040958095.1. Classification (NCBI taxonomy): domain Eukaryota; kingdom Metazoa; phylum Arthropoda; class Malacostraca; order Decapoda; family Cambaridae; genus Procambarus; species Procambarus clarkii. Next base: position 3,014,165 of record NW_027189141.1, read on the forward strand.
AACAGCAACTTGGTAGTACGAGTCTAAGTCTAAGAAACAAACAAAATTTAAATGCTGTTATCTGCAATGAAACAATACATACTATTGCACGTACCGAAACATTGATGAATGTAAAAAATAGAGAACTATTTGCTGAATGTCCCATAAATGGATTTAAACTATTTTACACAAAGCGGGGGGAGAAGCCATGTATGTTAGGGAATATTTGAAATGTAGTCTAGAAAAGTACACAACTGTGATAGGAAAATTAGGTCACATGGAGGAGTGGGTCTGTATACTATGGAAGACCTTGTATGCTCGGAGCTCCTTAACATTACAAATGAGGTGGTAGAGGTATTGGGATTAAAAATAGAGAAAATAAATTTAGTGATTATTCTAATATACAAACCGCCAGATGCAATGGCCGAGGAATTCACAGAACAGATAAACAAAATGGAGAACTCGATACCTCATATTATCTTCCTAGGTGACTTCAACTTGCCTAGTCTAAGATGGAGAATAGCAAACAATAATATTATACCAGGAAATTTATCGAGACCTAACCACTCAGCTTCCTGGCAATACGTTAGTAATGAATAAATATGATATATTTACTCATTATAATGTTGGTGCTGAATGTACAACACGAGAAAACATAATTTTAATCTGAAAAAGTATCTTTTTATAAAGAAATTAGACGAAAATAAAGAGCTGGTGACGCCAAATCAAGTCGACGATCCAAGCGTCGGTTAGGTTAAGTTAGGTCAACCTAACCTAACATATTATATTTATTCATTACTAACGTATTACCAGGAAGCTTTGTGAAGCTTGTGTAGCTTGTGGTAGCTTGTGGTAATTAGACAGACCCTCATTTTAACAGAAACTTGGCTAAGTAAAGACTATACCCAACTCTACAACTTAGCTGGTTATAAAGGCATTCATAATTGCAGGCCTAGTAAAAAAGGAGGTGTTATACCAAAACAGATGCAGAACTAGGAAACAGGATTTCTTCAACAGAAATTTTGAAATTGTTCACAATTTTTGTTAGACCAAAGTTGGAGTATGCAGCAGTTGTATGGTGCCCATATCTTAAGAAGCATATCAACAAACTGGAAACGGTGCAGAGACATGCCACTAACTGGCATTAACTAAATGCCAAAAAATATGCCAAATATACTACATAAATATACATACTACACATGCACAATAATTGTCCTGGGTCCAATGTCCTGGGACCTCTGATATTCATAATATATATATATATATATATATATATATATATATATATATATATATATATATATATATATATATATATATATATATATATATATATATATATATATATAGGGCCATCAACACACCTCCAGCTAGGGCCACCAACACACCTCCAGGGCCATCAACACACCTCCAGGGCCACCAACACACCTCCAGGGCCATCAACACGCCTCCAGGGCCATCAACACAACACCACCATCAACACACCTCCAGCCAGGACTACCAACACACCTCCAGGGCCACCAACACACCTCCAGGGCCACCAACACACCTCCAGGGCCATCAACACGCCTCCAGGGCCATCAACACAACACCACCATCAATACACCTCCAGCCAGGGCCACCAACACACCTCCAGGGCCACCAACACACCTCCAGGGCAACCAACACACCTCCAGGGCCACCAACACACCTCCAGGGCCATCAACACGCCTCCAGGGCCATCAACACAACACCACCATCAACACACCTCCAGCCAGGGCCACCAACACACCTCCAGGGCCATCAACACGCCTCCAGGGCCATCAACACAACACCACCATCAACACACCTCCAGCCAGGGCCACCAACACACCTCCAGGGCCACCAACACACCTCCAGGGCCACCAACACACATCCAGGGCCATCAACACGCCTCCAGGGCCATCAACACAACACCACCATCAACACACCTCCAGCCAGGGCCACCAACACACCTCCAGGGCCACCAACACACCTCCAGGGCCACCAACACACCTCCAGGGCCATCAACACGCCTCCAGGGCCATCAACACAACACCACCATCAACACACCTCCAGCCAGGACCACCAACACACCTCCAGGGCCACCAACACACCTCCAGGGCCACCAACACACCTCCAGGGCCATCAACACGCCTCCAGGGCCATCAACACAACACCACCATCAATACACCTCCAGCCAGGGCCACCAACACACCTCCAGGGCCACCAACACACCTCCAGGGCCACCAACACACCTCCAGGGCCATCAACACGCCTCCAGGGCCATCAACACAACACCACCATCAACACACCTCCAGCCAGGGCCATCAACACACCATCCAGCCTACCACCACAAGCTTATATATATACTACACATGTCTAAGAGCAAATAAAAGAAAACAGTTACCTTAACTATTGAAGATGCAGCAGGATTTTGTGGATAAGCCAACAGCAGTCCCTCTCGACACGGTTTTAAAATGGCGGCGACTACCACAACATGCAACGAGCCTAAAGAATGTCCAGCGCTAGCATTATTTAAACGCTATTATATATTATCAAGCAATACGGAAATCTAAAATAAAAAAAATGATACAAATAATTGTATTAAATATTTATTTGCAATTACAATACCTCGGGAATATATTTTTGCGTTAGCAAAACATATTAAGTTTGTATTTAGTTTAACTCATTTAAATTCTTTACAAATAATAACCTGATTTTACCTGATGGCCACTAACATTAATGTTTTATGTTGATACATTTCATACCCTTATTATTTCAATTTCTTTCTTTATTATGCACCCCATACCCATCCCGTGGGCGGTGGTGTAAAGGATTACAGAGGCACATAATGGGTTCAGGAACTGAACTCTCTAGTTTGTTTAGCTAAGCAAATAACAATTTTTGACGCTAGTTACAAAATTATTAATGTTATATATACATGTACACACTGTCATACATACATGTACATATATATATATATACGTATACATATATACATACACATACATATTTATAATCACCCACACAAATACACACATCAATAATCTCTGTGTCACTTATTTTATACATGTTCTTGTAGAACATTCTATTGCGAACACATTGGGCGCTGCCCAATAAACTCGCCCCTCGGGGCAAAATTTTTTTTTTTTTTTTAATCTTGGTGGAACATAAAATGGCCGCCTGTGTTTTTGCTGTCGTCAGATGGCGCTGTGACGTCACAGATGAGGGAAGCACGTACTGCGCATTAATGCCTCGATCCCTCGTTATTTATTTATTTTATTTATTTATATATATACAAGAACGTACATTGGGGGTTAAGAGACAACATAGAGCTTAAGTTAGAATTATAATCTTGTAAAACCACTAGCTTGCATATATAGCGTTTCGGGCAAGTCCTTAAACTAATCTTTGAGCAAATTCTTAAACAGAGTTTTAGAGAAATAATTAAATGTAAAATTGATAAAAAGTGTTTAACAGGTACATTACAGCTTTACTTTACAAGTACAGATGATTTTAAGTAGGATAATTACAGTAAAATTGTCAAAAAATTGTTTACAGGTACGATGCAAGAATTTTCGACACAAAAGCAGATCAGAACAATACACAATAATGAACAAGGAATCCTAAGTACAATTAGGAAAACATCTCAGGGTTATACATTGGATTACTGAAGCACAATATGAGGATCATTACAAATAGTAATGCAGTAGAATATGCACTCATATTCTATTATTAAGTTAATATTAAGTTCCTTCCTCATGTTAAGTATCTTTGTGGTACTAGGGACATCCAAGGATTATCTTCAAGGCTTCGTTCTGCAAGTTTTCAAGCCCTTTAAGCTTTCTTTCAGTCATCAAGGCAAGCAGAGATGCAACATAATCCACTACCTCCTTTATGAACTGGCGTTACTCTTGCGTTTTTAAGGATATCAGGGAAGGTATGACACTCAAGGGATTTGTTGAACAGCAGAGCTATAGGTGGTGCAAGGGCATATGGGAGGCGCTCTTGTATACAATGGATGGGATTTCACTGATGTTCCCAGCTTTGGTTTTTAGTGAGTGTATGATGGACACAACATCTGACGGGCTGACTGGTGAGAGGAGAAGAGAGTTTGGATAGCTGCCTGAGAGATATGTGTTGATATGTGTCTGACTCTGTGGGATTTTACTTGCAAGGTTAGCACCAATCGATGAAAAGAAGCTATTAAATTCATTCGCCATTTCTAAGTCAGATGACAGTGTAAGGCCATCCTTAGAGAGTGTTATCTGGTTGTGGGAGTGTTGTTTAGTTCCCAGGATGTTAGAGATGGTATTCCATGTGCTTTTCATGTTGCCTTTTGCTTCTTTGAATCTAGTCTCATAATATGAAAGTTTTGCTTTTCTTATGATACTGGTAAGCACTGACGAGTACCTTTTAACTACTTCCATTGGAATTAGGCCAATCCTAAATTTCTTTTCGTATTCATGTTTTTTGTTGATTGATTTAATTATGCCACTTGTGAGCCACGGGTTATTTTTTCTTTTATCAGTTACTTGTTTGGTAAGGAGGGGACAGTGAGTGTTGTAGAGGCTTAGAGTTTTGTAGAGAAAGAGGTTAGTTGATGAGTTTATATCCTGTGAATTATGCAGTAGTAACATCTAGAAGTCTGCTGATTTTATTGGATGAACCATAGATGTGTGGCTCCTCTTGCATAATATTATTGAACGAAAGTTAATCTCCCCAAACACTTTCGCGTTTTGGGCAAGTTACCCCTCCACTCTCTCCATTTTTTTTTGGACATTCCCTGGTAGTGGGCGGAAATACTGAAAAGTGTATACTCTTTTCAACTTTGTCACCTTAATTCTCGTCCTATGTCTTTCATTTTGGTATCAATGCGTTCGCAATAGAATTCCCAACAGAACTATGTGCATATAATGTCAAAGACAGCAGCGAGCTCCACCCGCCGACAAGATGAATGTAGGCCAAGGGTACCAGAAAAAGAAAGCTGAGCGTGATAATACTGAAAAGTGTATACCCTTTTCAACTTTGTTACCTCAATTCTCATCCTAGGTTTTTCAATTTAGCATCAATGTGTTCGCAATAGAATTCTCTACAAGACTAAAGGCATATAAACTCCAAAAGCCCGGCATACCATCCGCAACTAACAGAGAAAGCGAGAGCGTGTTACCAGGGAGCGCAAAAGAGCGATAAAATGTATACATTCTTTTCATTCTGGTCACCTCAATTGTCATCCTAGGTCTTTCATTTTGGTATCAATGTGTTCGCAATAGAATTTCCAACCAGAATTTATGCATGAAATGTCAAAAACAGCAGCGTGCTCCACCCGCTGACGTGATGAAAGCACGGCGGACCATCCACACAAAACAGAGAAAGTGAGAGAAAGTAACCTGGGAGCACTCTAGTGCAATGTAATGTGAACACACTTTTCACTTTGGTTACCTCAATTCTCGTCATATGTCTTTCATTTTGGTATCAATGTGTTCGCAATTGTATCTGCTGGCATTTTACCCTTTGCTTGGATCTGAAGGGTTTTAGGCTCACCACGATGCAATCTGATAGTACCACACGTGTATATACCTATCTTCAAGCAGCAATTCACTCATTCAAACCGACTTATAATAGTTATCCATATATAAATGGTAATCTTTGTTCTACCTGTTAACCTGTCATATGAAGAAAGATTGTCAAAGCTTATATTACATTCTCTAGAAAAGCAAAGAATTAGGAGTGACATATGGTAGAGGTGCACAATGGGATGAATGGACATAACAAAGGGGACATTAATGGGGTATTAAAAGTAGCAACACAAGACAGAACTCGAAACAAAGTGTAAAAATTGGAAAAATTTAGATTTAGGAAAGAACTGCATGGGTAAATACACTGGGTTTGTACCTTAAGGTTCATGTATGCAATATTACAGAGTTCCAATTAACTCCCATGCATGCTGGTAATTTATGTTATGTTCATGTTTTTTATGTTAAAATGTTTTTGTTGATTTGTTTGTATATTTTCATAAGTAAAGCATGCTTACCGTCTTATTCCAAGTTTTATGATAACTTTACAAGGTTTAAAACATAAAGTTCAATATATATTCTGGTTTTCACACAGGAATTATACGTTAATATAACATCATAATAACGTAATGATGTCGTGTAAATAACGTTATACTGACGTCATATAAATGTTATATTTATGTTATAAGAACGTAAATTGGATAGCTTTACAGAAAGTAAACAAAAAAAACTAAATGTCGACTGAAAATTATTTATTCTTAAATATAAAGCATGAAAACATTATAATACCATAGCATTTACTATTATTTTTAAATTTTTACATAAATCTTAAAAAATTGTGTCTCAAGAATATATGTTTTTAGTTATATCCTTTGGTTTTAAGAACGTCAGATATACGTATTTATGTCAAAAGTTACAGTATTACCTTTGTGGGACCATTTAAAAACGTCCACAAACGTTCTGTGTTTGCTGGGTGTCCAGGGGACCATTCTGGCTTGTTCGCATTTGTGTTCCTCACGTGTGCCCCTAAGAATGAGGTGATTTGGTAAAATGCTATGCCCAAGATAACTATCCGAGTGCCGGCGGTGGGGTGGTTCAAATAGCCTCGGCTATCACCTCATTATGTCCGGTCGTGATGGTCAAGTGGATTAAGGCGTCTTGTACATACCAGTTGCATTGCTTCTGGGAGTATGGGTTCGAGTCACTTCTGGGGTGTGAGTTTTCAGTTGCATATTGTCCAGGGGACCATTCTGGCTTGTTCGCATTTGTGTTCCTCACGTGTGCCCCAAAGAATGAGGTGATTTGGTAAAATGCTATGCCCAAGATAACTATCCGAGTGCCGGCGGTGGGGTGGTTCAAATAGCCTCGGCTATCACCTCATTATGTCCGGTCGTGATGGTCAAGTGGATTAAGGCGTCTTGTACATACCAGTTGCGTTGCTTCTGGGAGTATGGGTTCGAGTCACTTCTGGGGTGTGAGTTTTCAGTTGCATATTGTCCAGGGGACCATTCTGGCTTGTTCGCATATATATATATATATATATATATATATACATATATATATATATATATATATATATATATATATATATATATATATATATATATATATAAATATATATATATATATATGTATATATATATATATATATATATATATATATATATATATATATATATATATATATATATATATATATATATAGTATAGTGCCTTTGCAATAATGTACCAATGTGTGTATTTGTTGTATTGTATTGTTGAAATACATTGTTCACATGAAATACATGTGAAATATTGTTGAAAACATCTTGATGACTTATTAAACCAAAATTATTTATTAGTCAGAAGAAAGACAAAAACGCGAACTATATGTTAAACCTCTACCAGACAAATATTTTAAGTAAAACCGAAAATATTTGAAGTTTTATAAAAGGGGCAGTTTTCATTGCTCGTCGAGCTCGAAAACCGCAGCATTCATCTCAGAACCATGCCTATTTCACACAGATTCCTTAATAAACGTAAGAGTTTTATATGTCACAAGAAAGATATAAATATAAGCTTCATTCTAAATACCTTACCATGGGCACATTTAAATTTAAAGCGGAGATACGTGTACTTTTATAATAGCCGAGCTTTAACCCCAGACAGATTGATCGACCGAGCAACTCTCTCTCAGAACAATGTTTATTTCAAGTGAATTCGTTAATAAACATATATGTTTTATATGTCTCAAGAAAGGCAGACATATAAGCTTCACTTTAAACACTTTACCATAGACATATTTAAAGTTCTAATGAAGATACATGTATTTTAAAAATTACGGAGCTCCCACCCCGTACAGACTGAACGACAGAGCAACTCTCTCTCAAATCAATGTTTATTTCACGTAAATTCGTTAATAAACACAAATGTTTTATATGTCTTAAGCAAGATAGAAATAAGAGCTTCATTTTAAATACATTACAATAGACATCCCAGCAAACATTTTCATGTTTTTAAAACATCCTAAAAACGACATTTCATTGTTTTCAGCACGTTTATAATTACGTTTAGAAAAGGTTTTTTGAGAACTTTTATATACAACCTTAGAACGTAAATAATTAACATTTCTAAAAACTTTTTTATAATCTTTTAATTACCTACATTAAAACGTTTAGGGTAAATTAGGGTATAATTATTTTTTAATTCATATCTGAAATAGAAAGGGAGAGAAAGAAATGGACATCCTATATATGTATGTGTAAATTACAAATAAATAGGGTACAAAAAGAGAATTAAAATATTATATTTATTTAATTAAGAATGAGTAATACAACAAAATATATGTAATAGCTCGAAATATATTGACTATATCTATAACAGAATATAAAAGTAAAAATTTAAAAATCTATAAAAATCTATATATGCAATATGTGAACACAATAGATTTTGTGATCAGCAGCCTGTGATTCATGTCATGCTGAGATCAGTCTGACGTTACAAGCAGTTATTGTTACTTAAAACTAAAACAAGTAAAATTTTCCAAGTATACATATAACACACTAGTTTTTCTATGACTAATAATAAAAATCTATTAATCAAAAGTTTAGGACTAATTAACTAAAAATAAAAATCTACAAGTGAATGTAAACACAGTCAAGTATAATATTCATGTAGAAAGAGAAAGAAAAAGATAGAGAAGGAAAGAAAGAGAAAGAAAGAAAGGGAGAAAGAGAGAGAAAGAAAAGAAAAAACAGTCATGTATAATATTCATATTAGCACCATGCAATATAACTTAGATTAAGTAAAAATCTCAGACATTTTTAAATCAAATGAAATATGAGAGCCAGAGAGAGAGAGCGAGAGCCAGAGAGATAGCGCCACAGAGCCAGAGAGAGAGAGTGAGCCAGAGAGAGAGAGAGTCAGAGCCAGAGAGAGAGAGAGCCAGAGAGAGAGAGAGAGAGAGCCAGAGCCAGAGAGAGAGAGAGAGAGCCAGAGAGAGAGAGAGAGAGCCAGAGAGAAAGAGAGAGCCAGAGAGAGAGAGAGAGCCAGAGAGAGAGAGCCAGAGAGAGAGAGAGCCAGAGAGAGAGAGAGCGTGAGCCAGAGCCAGAGAGAGAGAGAGTCAGAGCTAGAGAGAGAGTCAGAGGCAGAGAGTCAGAGGCAGAGAGAGAGAGAGTCAGAGGCAGAGAGAGAGAGAGCCAGAGAGAGAGAGAAAGAGAGCCAGAGAGAGAGAGAGCCAGAGAGAGAGAGCCAGAGAGAGAGAGAGCCAGAGAGAGAGAGAGCCAGAGAGAGCGAGAGCCAGAGAGAGCGAGAGCCAGAGAGAGCGAGAGAGCCAGAGAAAGAGAGCCAGAGAGAGAGAGCCAGAGCCAGAGAGAGAGAGAGCCAGAGAGCCAGAGAGAGAGAGCCAGAGCCAGAGAGAGAGAGAGCCAGAGAGAGAGAGCCAGAGCCAGAGAGAGAGAGAGAGTCAGAGCTAGAGAGAGAGCCAGAGCCAGAGAGAGAGAGAGAGAGAGCCAGAGAGAGCGAGAGCCAGAGAGAGCGAGAGAGCCAGAGAGAGAAAGAGAGAGAGAGAGAGCCAGAGAGAGCCAGAGCCAGAGAGAGAGACAGAGAAAGAGAGAGCCAGAGAGAGAGAGCCAGAGCCAGAGAGAGAGAGAGAGCCAGAGCCAGAGAGAGAGAGAGCCAGAGCCAGAGAGAGAGAGCCAGAGAGAGAGAGAGAGAGAGAGCCAGAGCCAGAGAGAGAGAGAGCCAGAGCCAGAGAGAGAGAGAGAGAGAGCCAGAGAGAGAGAGAGAGCAAGAGAGCCAGAGAGAGTGAGAGAGTCAGAGAGAGCCAGAGAGAGAGCAAGAGAGCCAGAGAGAGAGCGAGAGAGAGAGAGAGCGAGAGAGAGAGAGAGCGAGAGAGAGAGCCAGAGAGAGAGAGAGAGAGAGAGAGCCAGAGAGAGAGAGAGAGAGAGAGAGAGAGAGAGAGAGAGAGAGAGAGAGAGAGAGAGAGAGAGAGAGAGAGAGAGAGAGAGAGAGAGAGAGAGAGAGAGCGAGAGCCAGAGAGAGAGAGTCAGAGCTAGAGAGAGAGTCAGAGGCAGAGAGAGAGAGAGAGCCAGAGAGAGAGAGCCAGAGAGAGAGAGAGCCAGAGAGCCAGAGAGAGAGAGAGAGAGAGCCAGAGAGAGCGAGAGCCAGAGAGAGCGAGAGAGCCAGAGAAAGAGAGAAAGAGAGAGAGAGCCAGAGAGAGAGAGAGCCAGAGAGAGCCAGAGCCAGAGAGAGAGAGAGCCAGAGAGAGAGAGCCAGAGCCAGAGAGAGAGAGAGCCAGAGCCAGAGAGAGAGAGAGAGCCAGAGAGAGAGAGAGAGCCAGAGAGAGAGAGAGCCAGAGCCAGAGAGAGCCAGAGCCAGAGAGATCCAGAGCCAGAGAGAGAGAGAGCAAGAGCCAGAGAGAGAGAGAGAGCCAGAGAGCCAGAGAGAGTGAGAGAGCCAGAGAG